>NC_068982.1:162601686-162605300 GCF_001194135.2 Octopus bimaculoides
TATTTCACCCTACAATCTCTGAGTGGTTGGCGTTAGGAAGGGCATCCAGCTGTAGAAACTCTGCCAAATTTAGATTGGAGCCTGGTGTTGCCATCCGGTTTCACCAGTCCTCAGTCAAATCGTCCAACCCATGCTAGCATGGAAAGCGGACGTTAAACGATGATGATGATGATATTAGCTACATAATTTTTTTGAGAAGAGTTTTGAAGTGATATATATTTGTTAGACAGTTCCCTCATCTTGACTATATGGCTGACACATTTCAAGCAATACTATCTCCAAAGCTACTCCAAGGATTAAAACTAAAAACTTAATTTTATTAACTGGGCCTGCAGCTTTAATCACTTAGCCTACAAAACATTAGACTTAAGTTGTATAGAGTCTGTTATATGGTGGCAAAATGCTTAAAAGTCTAATGCTTAAATTCATTGTTCGGAATAGCAGGCAAGTGATTAGAACATGACATATGGTTGATAAGAAAAGATAGTTGGAGATTATACTAACTGAAACATATCAATAACACATCTAAGATAAAGAAATAATTTGAAAAACAGAAATCAATATATTTCTTAAGCTCTCTAAAATCTCATTTTTAAATCCTTTTTGATACCAACATGCTCAACACCTACCACCCATGAATTTATGATACAAACTTCCTGTTTAAAAGTTAACTAAAACAAAAAACTTCCAGTAAAATTTCATGTTAACTTATGTTCCAAATACCAGGTTAATAAGGAGAAAGTTATTTTATTAAATTTTTCATTATTTTCAAAATTAACTGAAAGAAAGGTAATATATTTCAACAGAAGTACAAAAACAAAAGTGTTAAACATATCCTAACATAAGAGATACACGGCAACTGTAAAACTTTGACTTGAAGATAGGTGGTTTAAAATGCTGCATAGCCACCACCAACAGCAACACTCTACTCTCTGTAACTCAATGGATCTAGTTGAAACTATGAATCACCTCATGTTAGTAGGGAAAAGCTCACCTATAAAACAAATGTTTCACTAATTCAAATTTACAGAATCATTTAACCCATGATTACTTCTCCATATTAATTTTGTCCAAGTTAACATGGTCTGACCTAGATTTTTGTGCTAGTACAATTTGTCCTAGTCCTGGCTCTCTATGTTAACTTGCTTTGTCCTAATTTTCCATATAAGCATAATTTGTTCTAGTTCTCCAGATTAACATGGTTTGTCCCAGTTCTTGGTATTAATACAGTTTATACTAGACCTGAAACAGTTTAGTCAACCATAAACCCAGGGAAAGCAAAGATATCTATTCATCAGTTATCTTTCAAAGTTTGAAACCAAGAAATGTTAATCAAGCCCTACAACTACTCAACTATACCTCCTTTCTGAAGCCAATATTTCTCAGAGAAATATATTAATCAGTAACTGAAAATATTGAAAAAGCAAGATGGTAAATGATTATGTTAAAGATCTCATATCCATCCAAATAATTAACAGTAAATAAATAATAGAGTTCACACACAACTGAAGGAAGATGTGCTTGATTCTTTTACAGTTAACCTGTCCAAAACTGCATCTAGTCTCTTGTTACCAACCCCTTTGGAACTACTTGTAAGAAGTGTTCGTATTTAAATGAAAAATCTCAATCAAAATCTTGTTATTATATTAATGATACAACAATATTCAAGTAGTTCCTTTAGAGTTTGATGTAAGAATATGTTATGTTGTGCACCAGATATCATTACCTTAATTTAATAGTTACAGTATTTTTTTTATCAAAATCCCCTCCAAATTTTTCATAATTTTGAAAATTTATTGAAACAAAATCAGTGTCTTGATAAAAATAAATTCAATAAAATGGTTAAACAGTAGCATTACACAGATCCCCTCTCCAGTTAGTTTCTACATAAAGCTAGTGGTGACTCTTGGGTCTGAATGTAAAATAGCCTTTCTTTAGTATATCTCTTCTTTTTGCATAGATTTTACTTAATTATCTAGAAGCACAATGTGACCAGTAGTGTATAACAACTTCCAATAATCCTAGTTGACACAGGTGATGTGTGTGTGTGTGTGTGTATTAGCAATAATTATAACAATAGAGAATATGGAGACTGGTACATTCTCAAAATTTAATTCTTTTTATTTTACAATGTCATACAGCATATTTTTAGCAATTCATCCTCCACACATACACTGCCATGCCTTAACCACTCTAGACCCTACTCCAACAATTATGGCCAAATGAAAGTTTAATCTGGTCTACACAGGATTTGAATTGCTAGATCACAGGCATCAAGTTTGTTTCTAGCAGCTATCAATTTCAACAATCTTACCTCTGCATCAACTTAATGATTTATTTTAGCCCTACAGGGCACTAAAATATACCAACTTTCATCTACAGAGCATCTATGCTACCTTCAAACTTTTCTCACTACTCTACTAAAGTTTTAAAGTCCTCAAACAACATGAAACAAATCTGCAACAAAGTAAACAATATTCCAGAGAAATAATATATGTCACTGTAAGAGTTACAGAGACAGAAATACAAGAGAGTTTAGGGGAGGAAAGATGGGAAGACAGAGTGTGCATAAACTGAATGAGGAAGAGAGAGAAAGAGAAGGGGATGAGAGAGATAGCAGGAGAAAGAGATAAGGACAGAGAAATACAATCAACAATTTGAATGTTTTCTTTCCAACAATCTATGGAGAGAGGCTGTAGTGGTGATATAAGAGCAATGCAGTATACTAAACTATGTGATATTACAACATGAGAGTATGGTGTGAGAAACATGTAGGCTATGAAATATGAGTGTGCAAAGTATGAAGGTATGATAACATGTAGAGCAGTCTAAACTTTGTGATATTGCTACATGAATTTAGAGTATGATAATGAAAGCATGTAAAGCAGCTTAAACTATGTGATATTGCTGCATGTGCACAAATAGGGGAGAATGATAACAAGTAAATAGCAATCAAAATTATACGATAATGCTAACTGAGTATATGAGTGATAATGATAACATATAGAGCAGCTTAAACTACAAGATTTTGCTACAGTAGAGCAGCATATTCTATAGCGTGATAGAAGGAGTTTACTCAGAGATTACTTCATCCAGCAAGATTTGAGAGACAACATGGAATATAATATAGTGCAGCGGTAACAGAAGCGGGTTTTACATCACTTACCTCTTGACATGTCCATTCTGGGACCTAGCAGATGAATGAGAGAACAACAATAATGACTTTCACCTAATGAGGCTGTTTAGGGAACATGATTATTAAACACCGGGCTGAGTGTAATGCAGGGTGAAAAGGAGAACATAGAGAGAGGGGAAAATATGTTGATGAAACAATTGTCAGACAGAAACTATAACTGACACTTCAACCTAACCTCCGGACTGACCCAATCACAGCATTTTAGTTTTCATCAATCAATAAATAAATAAATAAATACAATTCTTTTGATTAGATTAATTTTTAGATTCAATTTTAAGTAAAATTGCCCAACAATACATTATTGTTTAAACTTTTAACAACTTTAACTTGTATGGTTTTGATTATCAACCTAATAATTCAGCTGGTAAAATCTCCAAATTCTCACTGTCTTCAGAAACCATCTCTGTTAGAGAGGGGG
>NC_068982.1:162605463-162618765 GCF_001194135.2 Octopus bimaculoides
GAGAGAGAGAGAGAGAGAGAGAGAGAGAGAGAGTGTGTGGAAAGAGAACAATACTTTAATACAAAAGGAGATAAATAGCTAGATTTAAGAAGTTAGCTGCCAGTAGCAGTTGCCAGCTGTGACAGTAATGGATGGAATATACTATAAATATGGTCTAGTCAGTGAAATTGTATGTGTATGTGTGTGTGTATACATATATATATATGACCTCTCTTACTTTTTATAGAGCAATGAGCAATACTTCAGGTTAATTTGTTACTAAAGGTAGCACCTCAAGACTTCATGGTACTAAATTAGATGGCACTTAAAGATCCAGGAAACATATGATGAAAAGCATTCCAGTTGTAATCAAACCATCTTTTAAGGGATCTAAGAAATACATTGTCCAAAATGTCCATGTTTTATGAAGATATGGTGTGAATTGATGAAGATTTGACTGCTATTTCTAGCATAGAGCAGTGGCCCCAAAGGGTGGGTGGCAGATTTTAAAACAAAATACGATTTAAACTTTAGAAAATCTAAACTAATGCTTGACTGTCTTAAAAAGTATTTATTTATTATAGTTATACACAAGTATAGGTGTAGGTGTGGCTGTGTGGTAAGAAATTTGCTTTCCAACCATTGGTTCCAGGTTCAATCTTACTGCATGGCACCTTGGGAAAGTGTCTTCTACTATAGTTCCTGGCTATCCTTATGAGTAGATTTGGTAGACAGGTGTGTGTGCCTTGATGTTGTGTGATGGGAAAATATTACCTTATTTGGAAACAGGTGAGAGTTGGCAGCAGGAAAGGCATCCAGCCATAGAAAACCTTGCTCAACAAATTTCTTCTGACCCATGCAAGCATGGAAAAGTTGACATTAAAAGGACAACAACAATGATGATGATGACTAAAGAAATAAGGTAAACAACAATTTCCTATATACTTTGAACTTTCTTTGTGAGGTGCACTAGTATTTCAAATGTACCACAATGCAAAATATGATTAAGAATCACTAGTTCCATTGGCTTGCTTGAAGATTTGCTTGTTGCAAAAAAAAAAAAAAATCGTATTTCAAGACTAGTTGGACACTAAAAACTTGTCTGTAACAAAAGATGACATCTGAAGTTGGAAAATATGGTGCCTGAAGTTACAAAAGATGGCACCTGAAGACATTCAAAGGCTTTACTGATGAAAACAATATAAATATATAAAAGAAACGCTGTAAAGGTTTGATGAAGTAGATCTTGTTTAATAATCCCTTTGACCAGAAGTGATAACAGGTAAAGATTAAGTAGATTGTTAAGTCAATACATACATTAAAGAAGTTAATATTGTGAATAATCCTTGAGGAAAAATATAAAAGTAATCCTCAACCAATAGTTTGATACAATGTTCAAAATACAGGTCGGCTTTGTTTATCTGGAGTTGTTGTAGATGCTAGTAAAGAAATTGTTCATAAATGTTAGAATATCAGAAAAGATTTACACAGAGACTGGTGATCAACTGTTTGGTTTCAGCAGAACATCAAAGAGAGATGAAAAAATGAATGACTTACCTGTTTCAATTTGAGGTGGAATTGTTCATAGTGAGGTTTTTTAGTAAAGTACCAGAATCTCTCAGTCTGAGGGAATATTTTGGCTTTGGTTTCAATAGCAAATCTCACTGGTTCTTGGATGCCAGAGATAACCAAATCAACAGCAATAGTCAAAAACACACGATTATCTAAAAAGTATAAGGAAAAATAAATAGTCAAAATATCTTCTTGTGCAATCAATGACAGATAATTGAAAGTATTTTGAAATATATTTAAATAGTGTATTTTTCCACTCATATATATATATACTTGGGGCACACAGTAAATGTGCACTGAGACATAGATGAAATCTCAAGGAGAATAAGGGTAGAATGGTAGGCTTTTACCTCAATAAAAGATGTGCTTAAAGCAAAGCTGGACAAGACCTTATATGCCAGTCTCTTCAGTAGCACTGTCCTATCTGTGCCCTTATATACAAGTGAAATGTGGTTTACTATGGAGCGAGAAGAACAACAATTGGCTATGACACAAAGAACATATCTGAAATGAGGTGATTCAAGAATGAAAGACAGTGAATGACATGACTGCAGAATACTAGAAGTACAAATTCCACTGGGCCAGACAGTGCAAAGTTCACAGACAACAAGTAGACCCATGCAGTGGCTGAGTGGTATCCAAGACATCAGCAAAGAGCACTTGAAAGACCTCCACAACAACAGGGAGATGATTTATTAAAACAATGTGAGCCAAGATGGAAAAGAATGACACAATCAAGAAAAAATCTGGAAGCACAATGTGACCAGCAGTGTATAACAACTTCCAATAATCCTAGTTGACACAGGTGATGTGTGTGTGTGTGTGTTAGCAATAATTATAACAACAGAGAATATGGAAACTGGTACATTCTCAAAATTTAATTCTTTTTATTTTACAATGTCATACAGCATATTTTTAGCAAATCATTTAAATTCATTTAGAGATTGAAGTAAGACGAACAGTATGAGCTTAAGCAGACTAATATGGTCTCTTAAAGATAGGAACCAGGGCTTTACCACAGAATGGGAGATAATCTGCATGGCTAAACCATATGGAATAGTGGGGAAACAGATTTGAACTATGTATAGAAGAACTGTACCAAATTTTTACATTCAGACACAAATTACTTAATAGCAGGCTGGAACAGGCCCTAAGATGCTTACATTAACATAAAAAAGCCTTTAAGAAATTTAATACACATTCTAAATAACTCAATATCCCACCCACAGATGGGTGGGAATGAAAAGATAGAAGCACATGTCCTAAACTCCCCAATTATATAGCCAAGTGTATATTCCTTTTCCTTTCTACTATCCATCATAATTAACATCACAGCCACAAAAATATCTGAATAACTAAGAACATAACAGAACTGAACCACCCTAAAATAAAATACATTACAAGAACTATACTTGAAAGTAAGCTTATTAAGTACCCATCCACTACAATATACAAAGAAGCCTGCCAAAGCAGTAACATAAACTCTGACCTAATTAGATAGAACCCTGACTTTGGCCAGCAACTGATGTGAAACCGAGGTCAACCACACTAGTTTACAAACAGATCAGATTCCAGATTCAAAACACCCTCCCCTCACTTCCCACTGAACCATAATCAATAAACAACTAACTGAATTCAGGTAGCTTCAAGCCAAGCTGGTTGAAAGACCCTGAACAAAGCTATGCAACTGCACATACTCTGTGCAGTGGAAACACATGTAGGTTGTCATAACCATAAAAATATGCTGTATGACATTGTAAAATATAAATTTTGAGGATGTACCAGTCTCCATATTCTCTATCATTATAATTATTGCTGATATACACTTCAGATAATATTACCATCCAGTGAAGTGAAGTGAACTTGGAATTACCCATCGAAGGAATTTACAGTGTGAGTGATAACTCCTAATAGCCACAGGCATTAAATACTAATTGATATGGTTAGCTGTAACCTGGAACACAACTGAGAGCTACCACGGTAGCCGCCTGGCCAGATAATGTATCCCTCTAACCCCGCCACACGCATGCGCATATATGTGTGTATGTATGTCTTTATACACAGTTATATAAAGAAATAATCAAACATTAATTGGAAAAAGTCAACAAGGACTTTCAAGTTTCACTGTCGTTGATTTCATTGGACTGTCTGACAATGCCAGCATCTAGTGAGACTTCAAAGACCGTGTGTGTGTGTGCGTGTACACACACATACTGTTTTATGTATATATCATCAACATTTTACATCTGTTTTGCATGCTGGCATGAGGTAGCAGCTCAATAAGATTCAATGGGTCAGAGGACCCATCTTACTTCAGTGCCTCAATTTTGGCAAAGTTTCTATGGCTGAATGTTTTTCATAACATCACCCACTTCGCAGGGTGTACTGGATGCATTTTTTCATGGCACCAATTATAGAGGTTGTCTTGCTCTCAGCAAGACTAAAGAGTCATTTCAACCTTACATTCATTGTCTCTGCTTGGGTATAATTGGTGTTTTTTTCCATGCCACCAGCACTGAACAATTAAATCCTATACAACATAAGAATATATGAGATTTGCTTCTTTAGCCCAGGTCAGCTCTCGTTGAGCAAACCGATGTACAAAAGCTTTCTAGTTGTGATCATTATCCTAAATTTTTTGCAGTTGTAGTGTATCCATGGCTACATCATAATGGTCATAGATACACTAGGGTGTCATGTGAGAAAGATTTGTCTGTTGTTTCTAGCAGTTCATCTGACCATACAGAGGTGTTTAGGCTAGTGATAGAGATTTATCTATCAACTCAATAATACAGATTTAAGGATCATACAGTTGTTCATTAAAGAGGGAACTTACCTTTCTCTGTTTCAGAGTTCAGTACAGTAAAACTAGGTTCTGTGGGGTCCCAATGGCCAGAAATGATATAACTTTTACCATCATTGCTATTACCCATGCATTCCTGGAAATTAAAAAAAAGAATCAACATTAGATTCTATAACAAAAGTTTTCTCTGTACAGAGACAATAAAACAGATTGTTGTTGAGACTTTAACTCACAATCAGTGCTAATCAAGTAAATCTATGATCAAAAGCAGTCATAAAAGGTTCATCCCCTATTTGTTTAAAATATCATATTTGCAAGACTACATTCTCTAGAATATGCATCTCTTCATTTGGCCAGTGCTTGCCTTTGGAAACTAATTTGGCAACTGGCTGCACAGAAATTGTTATGTGAATTATATAACAACTGATACTTCAGAAAACATTGAGGTAGGGAAGATGTGGTAGTGTAAGTAGAGATGACAGTTCTTGTCATTGTGCTGTGGTTGTGGTAGAGGTGATAGTGCTAGTGGTGGTGTGGTGATTATATAGCAATGACTGTTAGTTGCAATGGTGGTTAGGGTTAGGGTGGTGATAGCACTGCAAGTGGTGGTGCAGTGAAAACAACTGCAGTATAAAATATTCATCTAGTATTCCAATTATTTAGGTCAAGCTTGTTTAAATATTAAGCCTTTGAATATAAATATCTCTTCAAAGTTAGGAGGGATCACAATTATAACACTATACTTCTGTAGAAGCTGTGCATCAGCTATATAGCTGTAATAGCATAGGTACTATATAATTCAGCTGTAGTTGTATAGAAGATGTATAGTACAACTGGAATTGTATAGTAGTTATATAACTACTGCATAGTTAGCTTTTAATGATTACAGTTGTCGTTGAGTAGATGTTGTACAGTACAGTAATTGTATAGTTATTAGTACACCTGTTGTTATATAGCTATTGTACAATACAGCTATATTGTACAGTTACTGTATAGTATAGCTTTTCTATATAGTTCAGCCATAGATAGGTACTATATAGTAGAGCTGTGTTTGTACAGATATAACACTGTTGAATTAGAGTAGAGCTGTTTTTATACTTTGCACTCATACATAATTAGCACCACTTTGGGGTAATGAAATGCCAGAAAAATAAATCTCATCTATAATACACACTGACTCTTCTTTTGGGTACTCTTTGAGGAAAGTGGCATCATCAGAAATGAAACCATCAATTTTGGGAAATGTAAAACTTAACTTGCCTTTCCTGGAACAGACAAGTAAATACTTCAAAATTGAAGAATCACACACTACTCTCCAATTTCTTTTATTCCAAAATACTCTATCAATTACTAAGTTTTGAATGCCAGGTATCATGTTAAAACATCATTAGATCTTATATATTTAACTGTTTTCATCTTGTTTAACTCTTGTCATAGCAGATATCTCTATGACAAGAGTCATTCATAAATTTCCCTTCCAAAAACTTACAATATTTTTCAGTACTTTTTAAATCATTTTTTTTTCTTTAAGATATGTCTTTCTTTCAAAAATACTAGCTTAATAAATTAACTAAATTATTTTAACAAAAGTGTTGATGATGATGATGTTGAGAAATGAAAACGGTACTCTTTTAAAACACTTCCAACTTGTTTTTTATTCTTTATTTCTTTAATTTTTAAAAAAAGGTCTTCAGATATCTAAGTTTTAAATATCAATGTTTCCAGAATACATACCATTCCAAGTTGTAATATAAACTTGGCTAAGCAAAGTTCTGATCAAAGCACACAATACAACATTGTTTTTAATTTTTAAAAAATTGCCAGATCCTATATGTTCAAATCATAAACTGAAAGATCATTTTAAAAACAAACTGTAATAAAAACAGTAGAAAAGTTTTTAAAACCCTGCTAATATTTAAAACAAAATTAAAACAGTCTTTGGTTGTTTTCATCTTGTTTAAACTTGTCTCAGAACAGACATACATTTCCATTCTTAAAAAAAATTAAATTTCAAATTAATAATCATATTTTGTTTACTTTTTATAAAATATGACCTTTTATCATGGTCAGTGTTGACTGTAAAAAGTGCATCTGTTGCATAAAATCACCACACAATTATGTTTTTTATTTTCTTCTCTAAAAAAATCAATTTGCATTTGATAATGTATACTTTCAGTTTACCATGTGTTGCCAAAGGGAAACAAATGTTAAGTGAAAATTTTGTAAAATCCCTCTTATATTTTTATAACCAGTTTTCTTTTTGAAGAACATTCTTTTGATTTATACTTTGAACATCATACATTTTAATTTAACAAAAACATTAATTATGCAATATATATTGTTTAATATAATGTCAATATTTTTAATACAATAAAAGGAAATATTTATATATTAATGATAAATTATATATATTAAATGATTTGAACATTAAATGATATATTGACTGATTGCTCATGGATAGACTGCATTTTTGTTATTCTCTAATATAGCAAGATACAGAAACACAAATAAAATATTTAGAAGTGTACGTTCTTGTGGCAGTGTCTGTGCACAAACTGAGCATTGTATAAACAAAAATTAAATACATTTGATTATTTGGTTGTTCCTGTTTTGGTTTTACATTTTACTTCTGAATCAAATTCAATGTGTAAATAAGGTAGTGAACAGCTCTGAGCAATATGATCTTATAGGTGCAATTATGAAATATGATCAACATTTAATGTATTATTACACTATCAAAGAAAAACGTTAGATTATTATAGTGATTTTAAACTCTTCTTTTAGCTTTTAACTTACGCCATCCTGAATATGACCATGGAAAGATGAGGAACATTTAGTTCTCATGTAATGCATACCCAAAATGTACAGATTTTTAGGTTTAAAGATCTGGAAAAAAAGTGTGCAAATTATACATGAATAAACATAGTATTCTATACAGCCCTATAGTATAGACCAGGGGTTTTCAAACTGTGGTCCGCGGACTACAGGGGGTCCGCAAGGACAAGACAGGGGGTCCGTGGACAGCAAATACTTTTTATGGGCAATTTGATTTTATATATGTTTTTTAATAGAAATCTTTTAATTGACAATAAACCTATTTGTTAAATACTGTTAAATAAATAAATATAAAAATATATCTTATTTTAAGCAAATATTTATGTATAAATTTCATAAGGTAAAGCCTGAAATATAAAGGGGTCCGCAAGTCAAAAAGTTTGAAAACCCCTGGTATAGACAGTGTTATATAGCTAACATATACAATGCGTGTATAGCTATATGTGTACAGGTGTTATGTAATACAGCTATAGTAGTATACATACTATACAAAACAACTAAGTTGTATAGTTTCCTTATAGATAACTCTATATTAATATAAAGAACTATAAAGACAGCTATAGTTGAACAGATATGAGGGGAAGGGAGTCCTATACTGTTTCAGTTGCATACACCATATGAAATAATGATATAAAGAATATATTCCAAATTATCAAATATCTTACCATTTCAATCAGCTGCATATCTCCATGTTTCACATTTCTACCAGGAGACAGCAATAAGCCAAAACATCTGAAACAAAAGATTATACAATATATAACACCAATGCCTCTGTAACCCTTTTAGATACAAATTGCCTTTCATTCCATGATGTAAAACTTCCTGTTTTTAATTGTTCGTATTTCTTTTTTCCTGATTGCTTTAGTTTTAAGAAAAAAATTGTGCCAATAGTGTTTGCAAGAAATAAACAAAAAACATGCAGGAAGAGAATCCCAGAGAAACAATGTTCTGGAGAGGGAATATTGGGGCTGATTATACAAGGCCAAGTAAGAAGATATTGGTGGTACAGAGAGGAGAGATGAGTTGGAAGTATCTGAGTGGGAATAGAAGCCCGGCCAAACAGAGACTATAGTAGAAAAGTTTGGAATAGGAAACAGCAAATTTGTGACCCAGAGGGTGGAGTGTGATGGCAAGTAACTTCATGCCAAATGTTCCTTGAATGCAGTCTACAATGTTTGTATGTGTAGAAGCAGTATTCTCTTGCTGTCTCACCTAAGCTTTACAGAGAATTAATAACCATTTGGAGTCGTAGTAGTTTCTCACTCTGAAGAGGAACACTAACCTTTGTGATAAAGTTTTGGTCTGTTGACATTGTGATGCAGTTTTGACAACAATAATTTTATGTCAGAATGTTTTCTTAAGTTTTGCTTCAAACACTAACTAAATATACCAATAAATGAAAATGTTCATTATTTCACTAAATATCACGAATTTCTTGATTATGAGGATAGGCTGTAAAGTTCATAGTGTAACTAACTATGAAGGAGTGATGCTAAAGCTGCAAAATCTTGCATGCATCAATTTCAAATCTCCTTATTAAAAAGTGTATTGTTACTTTCCAGATACACTGATATCTGATTGTTCAAAGAGAACTTCAAAAGTAACTATTAGCAACTTCTCTTGAAAATGGACAAAATTTGGCATTGTCATGTTATCAAGTGCCTGCAGTAAAAGGGTTTAGCCCCCAATGACATTCATGCTGACGTAGTAGCTACATTAGGAGATGACACTCCTGCTTTAACAACAGAGCATAAGTTGGTAAATGAATTTAAGAGAAGAATGTATGGGTAGGTAAAATGACTTTTGTTGAAACAACAGTTTTACAACTGGATGATGACCTTAATGCTAACAACTCAACCATGAAATGGAGAATTGTTCAGTCAGACAAATGTAGTTATATACCTTGTTAGTGAGAGAAATAATATCAGATATACCACAATGCTAATCACTTTTAAATGTAGAAACAACAGAGAACAAACCTTTCAATTTTAAGCTCAAGTAGACTGTTTTGTTGTACAGTGATAATAATTTTCTTATCCATATTGCACCGTAGTTTAAAACAACTTTTGTCCCTTGGGACAGTAGAGAAGTTTCCACGACTATCATCTTCTTTGAACTCGAGGCCAACACTGAAGATGAACTTTTGTTCAGAATCAGACAAGCTACTGATTGATTCACTGCGAGGCTGCTTAGGAACACGCCTGAAGGTTGTAGCAAAGCAGTACAAAACTTTGGCTACCTAGAACAGAAATAAGCATCGTAAAATAAATGATACAATTTGAAATGATATAAGAATGTTTAAATGCTATTATAAGAACCAATTTGACACAAAAATAACCAACAAACCCACTAACTGTAGTTTGATCATGAATTTTTATCAGTTGTCGGGTGCAACATCACCAATCTATTATATTGTTAATGACAGATTCCTGTGGTGTAAACAATGCCATACTGCAGGAAGTAAATTGCAAAAGTCTGTGATAAGGAGAAAGAGAGATTCAAACAAACACTATTGTCAATACTCACACTCACATACATGCAGATGCTATTGATGCACAAACACATACACACATACATGGATGGTTGGTTCAAATTACACCTTGGAAGATCCACGAGGTCTGCTACTTTAACTATAAAGTGCTTGCAATTCTATCTTCTTGTATTAGGTACTATAAATTGTTTCTGCTGTTTTAACATATTAAGCAGGTTTCTCTTTTCTGTTTCAAATTGATTCTTATAATGTTTAATATCAGAAACATAGAGACTGAAATAATGAGCCAAAAAGCATAAATAACTGGTCTAGGAATCGGAATCAAAGACATGAAGAGAAGTAAAACTGACCGCTTCAGGTAAGTCACATCTAAATACATGGCATTGAAAGATGGTAGTTTCTGCTGTATCCCCATGGCTACAGGTGAAAGCAAAACAGCGTCTTTCATTGCTGTCAGTGGGTCCACGAGCACAGAAGAGAATTCTATGTATCCGATAGCTGGCAATGTCAGAGTTTGTAGTAGGATCCAGTAACCTACGGATAGAAAAAGATGAAAACATTTCATTAGTGACTGGAAGATTATATCAAAATTAACATATTGATAAATATTAAGAATAATTTGAGTTTTTAAATTGTTTAAAAGGTTGTTTTACATAAAAGAGGACAATATGCAATAGATTTAACTTCAGAACATTTTTGGAAAAGGTAACGCTAAATCCTGCTTTGACCATCATAGAATTCAAAAACACAAGACAGCAAAGTAGTCACTGTCCTAAGTCCCTATCATTTGCACCAATTACAACATATTGAAACTGTTCACTTTGTTAAGAAAGAATGATTAGAGTTTTAGCCAAAGACATGTAATATTAGGAAAAACTATAAATGTGTGTGTGTTCATATATATATAAACACACACATACACACATGATTGGCATTTTTCAGACAATTAAGGACTCTGTTAGTGTATATGTTTACATTTATGTACATTGACTACAGCATTAGAACATTTTAGCTCCTATTTCTAGCAATGTAAGTGTTTCTAACACCCTAGTTACATTTAGTGACAATTATAATTCTCCTTTTTGATGGAACATAGCAAACTGCTGTTTATAGTAGTTCTATGTGTATTTTTCCATTTCGTGCCCTTTTAAAGCCTAGCCAGGCTCATGGGTCCGGTTTTCCAGTTTCTATGGCATATGTGTTCCCCACCAGCTGGACGGGATGCCAGTCCATTGCAGCATTACTCAAGAAACAAGAAGAAAGAGTGAGAGAAAGTTGGGGCAAAAGAGTACAACAGGGGTTGCCACCACCCGCTGCCAGAGCTTCGTGGAGCTTTTAGGTGTTTTCGCTCAATAAACACACACAACACCCGGTCTGGGAATCGAAACCGCAATCCTCCAACTGCGAGTCCACTGCCCTAACCACTGGGACATTGCGCCTCCACAGTTCTATGTGTATACATTAGCAAATCACTAAATCAGCCATTGACTTAGATGATGCAGACATATATACTAAGAGAGAAGCAAGTCCAGAAAGAGCTGAAGTGTGAGCCAGTCCTAACTGATGAGGTAACAAAAATTGCCAAAAGTGACGCTGGTATTAGGAATTCTTGATCGGCATTTTTCAGATGACTGAGGTCCCTGTTAGTGTATATGTTTACATTTATGTGCATTGACTACATCATTAGAGCACTTTAGTTCTTATTTCTAGCAATGTAAGTGTTTCTAACAACCTAGTCACATTTAGTGACAATTATAATTCTCCTTTTAATGAAACATTGCAAACTGCTGTTTATATTAATTTTGTCGCCTCCCTGGCACTTGTGCCAGTGGCACGTGAAAAGACATTTGAGCGAGATCGTTGCCAGTGCCGATGGACTGGCTCCTGTGCTGGTGGCACGTAAAATACACCATTTCGAGCGTGGCCGTTGCCAGTACTGCCTGACTGGCCCTCGTGTTGGTGGCACGTAAAACACCCACTACACTCTCAGAGTGGTTGGTGTTAGGAAGGGCATCCAGCTGTAGAAACTCTGTTAAATCAGATTGGAGCCTGGTGTCGCCTTCTGGTCCACCAGTCCTCAGTCAAATCGTCCAACCCATGCTAGCATGGAAAGCGGACGTTAAACGACGATGATGATGATGATGATGATGTATACATATATCATGGTATCAACCAAACTATCAGATAACCTATAGTATAGTTATCTTCATTATTAGATACATGTATTTCATAATAAAAATAACAAAATAGTACATAACTGTATATAAAAAATGGCTTTGGAAAGCAGCAGTTCTCTTCTAGAGCAGAATTGTGTCCGTGCAACAGTGTGTTTGAGACAGAGTAGTGTTTGAACTGGAATAGTGATTGAGGTTTCAGCTAGACTAGTACTTAAGCCGGGTTAGAGTTTGAACCAGAGTAGAATTTGAGCTAGAGAGTAGTGTTTGAGCCAGAGTAGTAGCTGAGCTGCAACCAACATACGCTATGGTGTCAGTTCAAAACTGCTGTGTGAGTAACACAGAGTGGCATTAAGCTCCACCTAATCAAGTCTTTGACATAAGTTCACTTAAAAGTTGAAACCATTTCAGTTCTATTAACTCTTATACCTGTAATTTTTTATTATAGCTGCCAGCCTGGATAGTAATGTTTTTGATAGTCTAATTCTTCTATGACATAGATGAATACAAAGTCTTCACTGATGAAGTAAATCATCAGAGACCAAAGAAACTGGTGACAGTCTGTGTCATGTTGTGATGGGCAGATATATATATATATATATATACATATAAGATGATAATTATGTATGATGGGACTTTTATTTTCATTGCAGACTTACAGCTGTCTACTTCACATTTACAACTTTACTTGACATTCAACTTGAATATCTGAATGTCAAAACAAATAATACTCAGTAATCAACCAAGTGTAACATTGCAAACCTTGCACAGTATAACTACTTTATATTCTTTTATTAATTTCTTCATTTTGTAATTAAGACTGCTTTTTTTTTTTATCAAGATCAGTCATATTGAAATATCTCTTTCAAAGGGTTTAAGTTAACTTTATCAACTCAAGTTACTTTGTCTGGTACATATTTCATTGATCTTGAATGGAAGAAAGACAAAGTAAACTTGGGAATAAAGGGACAAACCAGGGCATAAAGAGGTGTAACCAAATCATCATCATCATCATCATTTAACATCTGTTTTCTATGTTCATTGATAAATCTACTAGCTGACCTCTCTTTCTCACTTCCTACCTATTGCAATGTGCTAAATACCTCCAACCTTGATAAACAACAAAATCACAATGTTCATAGGAGGACTGACATTATAGACAGGTAAACACAACTAAAATTAGATATTCCACTCAAAGCTTGTTTAATTGATAGATTGAATACTAACCTGCTGATAATGATGCTAATCCATTCATTGTATGTGACTTCTAATTGCTAACTAGTTTGGCTTCGCCAGAGCTAACGAACAGATGGGATGGAAGGGTCACTACTTAAGCAAGGTCAGCTAGCAAAGCTTACTTAAGCAACTCGCAAAACATGAAGGATGAGTTAGTATTTAATATTTACTGTAGTTTGGATATAATCTAGTATATATAGTATGTATATATA
>NC_068982.1:162618775-162621966 GCF_001194135.2 Octopus bimaculoides
TATATATATATATATATATATATATATATATATATATACACACAGTTCTTCCAGAACTTAGTTTCACTGATCTGGGTGAATCTTCCTGGGAGCAACATGCTACCAGTTATCCTGTCCCTGGTCATCTCCTCTGTGAGGTTCAAGGTCCTGAGACCAGCCTTCACCACTTCATCCCATGTTTTCCAGGGTTTCCCTTTTCCACAAACTACACCTACTTTAAATGATCAGCACTTCTTTATGCAACTGTCTTCATCTTTATGCATCACATGTCCATACCAACACAGTCATCTTACTTGCACACTACATCTGATACCTCTTATTCCTAATTTTTCTCCAAGTACATTTATACTATATTTTTCATACACATATACACTGCATATCCAACAGAGCATGCTTGATTAATTTCTTTCCAGTCTTTTCAAGTCCATTGCATTCAAAGCCCATGTCTTACTACAATGCAGCATTGCAGTTCTGACATGAACATTATACAATCTACCTGTCAATCAGGGAGAAGACAGTGGTTGCTGACAGTGGTAGTAGCTTCCTAAACTTCTTTCAACCAATTCTTACCCTGGCTGCTAAACTTTAGGAGCTACTACCTCCCAGATAACAAAAGCTATCAACTATTTCTAGTGAGCCATCCATGCAATTAAGGGTGTCTGTTTCCAGTGTACTCATAGTATACATACTGTTCCAGTGCATCTCTCACATACAAAGCTTATGTTTGCTGTTAGTCTGCCTATGATACCACAACACTTCTTGTGTGTCCATAACTTACAATGGTTACAGTTATAAAATTTATACCTAATCCTTTCTTGCATATCAAGCTAGGCCTTTCTCTGAAAATGTCAGAGTCCTATTTTTCTTCCTACTCACTAAAATCTTAGTCTTTGCGAAGTTTACCTTAAGGCAAGACTAACACCTCAGACATAGGAAAACACTCCTAAATTGAAAATGCTCTTACTCAGTGGGAATAAAACCCAGGCAAACCAAATATGGCATACATCAAGAACAATGGTAGTTCTATCAAAAAACATAATATTCAAATTTACACATTATCTACTCATGACCTAATTATAAATTCAAAATGACCGACAAGGTAAACAAAGCCTTATTTTAGGTCAATTTTTCTACCAAACTATCAAGGATAATATGCTCTAACTTGGAATACCAACAGATTGGGGTACAGACTAGATGCTGAATTAAATACATTAATGAAGTTAGCCTAGATTTCGTTGTGGGGTTGCTCATAACCATATGCAGCAATTCAAGCATTTTTGACCCCTGGATAGTAGCATTCAAGTGTCTCTGGAAGATGAACAAATGAAATGTATCTAATCACACTAGAACAGCATCTAAGCAAGTATCAAAGTAATACACATGCAAAATTCCAGCCTATTACATCAATTATTCTTGGAGATATCATGACCTAAAGATTACTACTCATAATCAGAAATGTCATTTTGAAAAAATGCAAAAAAATTGCTGGAAATGGTTGATTTTACAACAATGCCCAACTACACAAGGATAATATATCCACATTTTAGTGAAATATTTTCAGTTTTGCACAGTCTAATAACGCCCAGAGACATATCCTTTGCTATTTGTCTGAGATTTTACTATCTGAAATCTGAGGTACTAGTCTTGCCTTAAGACCTCTCAATCCTAGTTTTAGCTTCCTTCTCTAGTTCCTCTGAGAAATATATTAGCATATAGGAGTATCTATGGACAGCCAGTCCTAAGTTCCTCTGTGATGGCCAGTAGGACTATGATAAATAGGAAGGGACTGAGGACTGAAATCATTATTGGCTCTCGCTTTACTTGATACAAATTGTACATAGCTTATACAATATCCACAAACCATCCAGCTCCACCTAGTTTTTGCAAAGACCACCAAATTACTGAGTGCGGTTTCCTTTCAAACACTTTCTACAAATCAACTAAAGCCAGGAATAGTGATTTATCCCTAGCCAAGTACTACATCTTAATTATCCTATTGTACACCCTGACTAGTTCAGTTACTTCATATCATCATCATCAACATTTAATGTCCAGTTTCCATGCTGACATGGGTTAGATGGTTTGACTGGGACTGGTAAGCTGGAGAGCTGCACTAGGCTCCAGTCGTCTGTTTTGGCTTGGTGTCTATGGTTGGATGCCCTTCCTAATGCCACCCACTCTACAGAGTGTACTAGGTGTTGGCTTGACATGTCTTCTCAAGCTCAGCAAATTGCTAGATGTTTCAGTCATTTGTTATTGCCTACACACACACACACACACACACACACACACACACACACACACACACACACACACACACACATACACACACTTACTCACACAAGGGGACAATTAACTCAATTCTAGCGTTTCGTTACATATTTGCTGGCTTTGTGCCAATGAGACAAATAATATTTGTAATGATATCAAATGTAGGTACAAGGCCAGAAGTTATATTAACTCAACTACATTACTGGTACTTATATTATTGAAAGGTAAAAATGAAGTAAAGTTAATCTCATCAGGTTTTAAAATTAGTCAGAACTAAAAACCGCAAGACATTTGTACATCATTTTACCAATTTTGCTAAGCCACTGCCCTTAATAATAATAATATTCACTAAGAATAAGTTGGGATTTATAAGGTTAGTAGACTGAAAAAGAATGAAAACACCATTACTCACCTGACAATACCTTCTGATGTGCTGGGCACTGATAATATAACTGGAATTGACATCTGGGATTGTTCATTGAGAACAGCCATATTTCGGTAGATTTCCACCTCACTGCGTGGAGCATTGACAGTAGCACAGCCCAGGTAGGTAACTCCGTGAAAAATAGTAGCATCACCATTAGGAGTGACTGGCAAAGAGACAGATCGACCTCTGTCTGAAAATGAAAGGAATCATATGGTCAGCCTGTTTGGAGTGCAGTTGCTAAGGAATAGCAGGGGTTTTTTTTCTGTGTTAAAAACCCAGAAAAAGTTAAATTTTTCTATATAAACTAGTTTGGACAGGAGAATAAGACTGACTGAGGTAACTATATCACATTGGGGCTAGTGTATGCATGTGTCTGTTACTTTTTTAATCATTCCAGGCTTAGGGTTGTGGCAATGCTAGGGTACACCAATACACACACATACGCGCGCACACACACACACACACACACACACACACATACACACACACACAC
>NC_068982.1:162622157-162635431 GCF_001194135.2 Octopus bimaculoides
ATATTTCAATAAGTAACAATGATCGATCTATCTGATTTCAAAAAAAAAACAAATTGTTGGAAGAGGATAGTTGGAACTCAGTCACTAAAACTGCTGTCATGTTGCCATTCCAAAACCAAGGTAAAACCTGCTCTGGCAAGCATAATTTTGAATGGACGACAAAGACTACAGAACAGTGAAGTATAGTGTATCAAATAACCACTGAATTATGGCAGCAAAAGTGACAACAGAGCTAAACCAACATTTTTGTGAACAATGTGTTAATTAAAAGCATTTGATCTGAGCTCCATAAAGTTGGATACCTGGGAGGAATGTAATTGCTAATCCTGTCCCCCATCAACATTGATAAGTAGAAAATTCAATGTCTAGGCTATCAGAAGTGGTCAATGGCTCATTGAAACAAAATTTTCTCTGATGAATCATCCCTTTTTCCCCAATTTAGAGCAAGTATATGTCTATCCAAAGAAGTCTTCAACCCTAACTATTTAGTCCCTACCACGAAGTATGGAGGTGTTCTGTAATGATTTGGGCAGCCATATCATGGAATTCTCTTAGCCCTTTAGTTGTTCTACATGGAAGAGTTAATGGCAAGGACTTTTTGAAAATTTTGGTTAATTACGTCCATTTTGTTGTATAAACATTCTACCTGATGGTAGCACAGTCTTCCAGGACAATTATGCACTAATTCTCATGGCTAATGTCATTCAAAATTCATATGAAAAGCACAAAAGTCGAGTAGGCCACTTGGATTGCTTCCCACCCCAATCACTGGATCTCAGTATAATAAAATATTTATGGTACATTTTGGAGAAGCAATTGAGGAGTTGCTTTCCTCTGCTCTTGTTGCTGAAAGAGCTAAAGCAGGTTTTACTTGAAAAATGGCTAAAGATTCCCCTAACATTAAAGCTGTTATTGATGCCAAAGGTAGACCAACCCCATATTAAATAATAAAACTTCCATTTAACAAGGTGTTTCCATTATTTTATCCAACTACACACACACACATATATATATATATAACACAGGGACATGTTTTACAAAATTCTTGATACGAAATCATGTGTTGTAATTTTATAATGTACTTCATGCTGCCAATCAAAAATTAATACATAAATTTACTAATTAATTGACTAATTGTCAAATTAATTGATCATAAAACTGAAATGAAATAACTAGAACATATATCTTAACTTTTCACATCCTTTTGAAACTTATCTAAGTTAAAAAAGTTCAGTACTGTGATGATTGTTTACAGAATAAAAATAGATACAAGAGATTAGAGTTTTCTCCCTTGCAACAGAGAGTGCTACACTTACTTTAAAATGAATGTAAACAAGATTAGTGTTTGTGTAATGTTGTATGTTTCAGGATTGGCCAACTGATGCAGTCTCATGCGGTATTATGTCCTACAGGAAATTAAGAGTTATCTGGAACATGATCTCTCCCAAAGTGAAAGAATCAAACTGTCAATTAAACCACATGCACTGTATTTCACATCAGTTTTATTATTAATTAACTAGATAATTAATTTAGCAAGTCTCTACTTGATAAAAACTGTAGTGGAACACATCAGTGCATGTGCTTGAATTGGCTGTATGACTCTCCCAAAGTGCCACAACAAATATATATGTATGTGTATATATGTGTGTGTGTGTGTGTGTGTGTGTGTGTGTGTGTGTGTGTGTGTGTGTGTGTGTGTGTGTATATATATATATATATATATATATTGCAGTGGGGATGTGTGTGTGTGTATGTATATATATATATATATATATATATATATATTGCAGTGGGGATGTGTGTGTGTGTATGTATATATATATATATATATATATATATATATATTGCAGTGGGGATGTGTGTGTGTGTGTGCATACAGATATGTATAAATGTGTGCATGTTTATCTGATAGTGACATCTTATAAATTTATATATTCTCCTAAGAATATATATCAAATGTAAACAATAACCTTTCAAAAGAGAAGAGTAGGAAAGCAACTAGACAGAAAATTATATGAATGAGAAGTATGTCAACACTCAGTGTTTTAGATGTGATTAAAGTTGATACTGGTTGAAAGAGATAATACTTGCTAGATATATCACAAGGTATATGTCATTGTAGTGGGTGCTGATGAAATGAAAAAAAAAAAAAGACTTCCACTACAGAATGTTACTGTGAGACAGAGAAACAACAGAAAATTTTTAATCTACACCTCTTAAGAGCTTATGTCTGAAACTTTAGTACAAGTGCAAATTGGGACCAGAAAAGAAATGACTACCTTGCAACACTTGAACAATCCTTGCTCATTATTCTTTTTGTTAAATATTTTGCCCTTGAGCCTGTATTATTAATGCCTCAATAACTAGATTAATAGAACACTGAGTATTTTACTATAGAAAATAATGGTCTTATCTCAGCTCATCACACACTTCTCTTTAATCATGTATCTGTGTAACTCTCTCTTTTTCACCCACTGGGAACACAATAAGTGCCTAATAAAATATTGTTGTTGTTAACCACAGGTCAGCACTGATCAAGCAGATCTAAGCACAGCAAACCAAGAGCACAGTATCCAATGTGTCCACTTGTAAAATGGTAGGGTACAATCAGGGGTTTGAGAGAGATTTGGCCATTACTTCTAGCAAGTCAAACACACACATTGAGACTCCATTGACTCAAATAAAATATATATATATAACCATGGTTGAAATAAAGTATATTTCACCATTGAACATAATTATGTATATCATCATGGATTATTACAAAATATATGTCACAACAGTGTGATTAAATATATATCCACAAGTAGTTGATAGCTTCCGTTACCTAGGTAACCAAGTCAGTAGTGGGGGAGGATGCGCTGAAAGTGTAGCTGCTAGAATAAGAATAGCCTGGGCAGAGTTCAGATTGCTCTTACCTCTGCTGGTGACAAAGTGCCTCTTGCTCAGAGTAAAAGGCAGACTGTATGACACATGTGCACGAACAGCCATGCTACATGGCAGTGAAACATGGGCCGTGAGTGCTGAGGACATGCGTAAGCTCGCAAGGAATTAAGCCAGTATGCTCCGATGGATATGTAATGTCAGTGTGCATATTCAACAGAGTGTAAGTACCTTGAGAAAAAAGTTGGACCTAAGAAGCATCAGATGTGATGTGCAAAAGAGACGACTGCACTGGTATAGTCATGTGGTGAGAATGAATGAGGATAGCTGTGAGAAAAAGTGCCACACCCTAGCGGTTGAGGGAACCTGTGGAAGAGGTAGACCCAGGAAGAACTGGGATGAGGTGGTGAAGCACAACCTTCAAACATTAGCCCTCACTGAGGCAATGACTAGTGACTGAGACCTTTGGAAATATGCTGTGCATGAGAAGACTCGGCAAGCCAAGTGAGATCATAACCCGTGGCCTTTGCCAGGGGTGTAGCCAGCGTACCTTTCCTTCATTGGACACTAAACTCTGCTTGCGAAGACCTGTTGAGGCAAGTCAAAGTCAAATCAAATTTGCAAATTCGATGACTGGCACCTGTGCCAGTGGAGCGCTAACAGCAACATCTGAGCGTGATCGCTGCCAGAGCAGCTGACTGGCTTCCGTGCCGGTGGCACGTAAAAACCACTATTTGACAAGACACAAATAACCAGTCAGGGGTATAAATCGAATATTCAATAGCAGATCACAGTTGTAACTCTTCAACAACAGATTCCTGATTCTAAGAATAGTCATCATAAAACTAATGTTATGATGGGTCAAATCACAGCAGACCCATTTATAACTTAAATCAAATGTAAGTAACTGGTGGTAGTTGAGCCAACATGTTCCAGTTGACTGGTAATATTTGACACTGGTAATAACTTGTCAACTCATGGAAGAAATCACTGATTGGGTCCTCTCGTTTTCTTTCATGTTGATTTTTTAACACCCAAGTTAGCCCTGATCCATTAAATGAGTTCTAGCCATGATCAACCCATCTATTTCAGGCAGCGTATCTAGGAGACATTATCCAATATGACTTCCTTTTTCAAGACATTCACCTGATTGTAATTTGAGTGGTGTTTGGTTGCTATTTCTAGCAGGTCAAGTAACCGTGTAGAAGCTCCCTTCCTTTCTTATACTGTTTTTCCTTTCTTTTCTCACTCTATAAAATCAATATCTAATTTTACAAATATGGTTATATATCTTTATACCTAAGTACTTCATAATTTCTCACAGTTGAGATTGTTTCTTTATTGCCTACTATTTCTGTGAAATCATTCTGAAGATGTGTGTGTAAACACAAAACAGTTAGCCACTGTCAGCTCAAAATCAAAACAAATAAAATGTTCTATGCTTGAAAACATTGAGAACTTTAATAAAAAAGAAGATAATTGAATAGCCATCTCCTTGATCATTTTATGAAGATTATCTAATATGTATACAAATATAAATCAACTGCTCAGTTACGAGGGCATGTATCTATATTATTTATCAAACAGCACTTTGTTATCGTCTTCTCCCAATATAAACACACATACACACAGCATATACACACCTGCGATAGAAAAGGCATTAACTATTTAAGTTAAGTATTTCTATCCTCTGCATAAAAATAACAAAAATATTAGAATATACTTGTTTCTAACAATGCAAATGGAATGCCAATAAGCTGTACAGTTAATTTGAGCAACAAAATCTCAGTAGAACAGAAAGAACTTTCCTTTCCACTGAAGAAACACCAGATGAGATGAATAGCTAATTATATAACAGATATAAGTACAAATGGTAGAAGGTTCAATCTCAGTGTAACAGAACACAGAGAATACAATGACCAACTTTTGAAAGTTGAAACCACTGATAACTTCAATCTAGGTTAATCACCACAGAAATAATTAAGCAGCTTGAAAATAATCAAGATAATTCTGACAACTGAAATATTAGAGAGAAATGCATGATTTTAAATTACTTGATTTTTGTGGCCCCAGTAAATTTAAACAACACTGAAAAATACATTAGATTTTTTTTTTGTGTGTTAACCCAACAGATTTATGTAATATTTGAAATATGTGTTACCCCAGTCAATTTTTGAAATCTCTAAATTGAGATTATACAAAAAACAATTCAAAGAAATTTTCTTTTTCCATTCTTCACATATATTTTGATTTAGATGGATGAAAAATCTTCATACTTTTAAAAAGGGTAGTTAGCATTTCAGATTTCATGCAATGTAAACAAGGATAAAGAATAAGATTATTTGATTGTGTGAATGGAAAGTAAGTATCATCATTAGTAAATAATAAGTTGAAGGGACAAGCTAATTGTTAATTTAAGTATACAAACAGACTCCATTTATTGTTTAACAAATATGCATTGCAGCAAGACAGACTAAAGTTGACTTATTGCATTGCTTATACATTCATGTTAACTACAAGCAAGACAAACAAGTTGCCAAGTTCTATTCTCTGAAAGTCAAGTTTGCAATTAACAGAGAACATGAAAGAGAAATATCAAAAGAGAGCAATGGGTTAGGAATTGTAGTACATAACTGGAAGAAGGTTTGTATCAACTGTCAAGGGTCTGAGGGTTAAAAACTAGATTAGAAATTCTGAAAATGAGCAGACAACACAGTGTGGAAAACATGCAGATAAAATAATATCACCTTTTTGCCTAAAACTTGAGAGGAAACAGAATTAATGCAGTTTATTGAATGATATTGCAAAACAAAGACATTTCAAAATAGCTGATGACAGAAGAATAATTCTATAATTTAGTGATCACAAAAATCAACAAATAATCCAAACAAAATTTAATCCATAATATTTAGAAATTTATTAAAAAAATTAGATCATTTTATTCTCAGAAATAATAATAATAATAATTTTAATAATAATAATAATTTTAATAATAATAATAATAATAATAATAATAATAATAATAATAATAATAATAGTTTCAAATTTTGCCACAAGGGCAGCAATCTGGGGGGAGGGGATGAGTCAATTACATCAACCCCAGTGTTCAACTGGTACTTATTTTATCGACCCCAAAAGGATGAAAGGCAAAGTTGACACTAGCAGAATTTGAACTCAGAACAGAGTGATGAGTGAAATACCACTAAGCATTTCATCCAGCATGCTAACAATTCTGCCAGCTTGCCACCTTAATAACAATAATAACAATAACAATAATAATAATAATAATAATAATAATAATAATAATACCACAGCACATACCCAAGGCGCACAGAGCTGCGCTCGGTAGTGAAGTGAAAGCACGTTATAAAAATAAAACTACTGAATAATAATAATAATAATAACAATAATAATAATTGGCACAAGGCCAATGATTTTTAAGGGAGAGGGTAGGTCAATTACACTCGTCCCAGTGCTTGACTGGTATTTATTTTATCAACCTCAAAAGGATGAAAGACAAAGCTGAACCCAGCAGCACTTGAACTCAGAACATAAAGACAGGCGAAATGCTGCTAAGCATGTAATCCAGCATGCTAATGGTTCAAAATGCACGCTATTATCAAATTAGTTTTAGCTATATAAGTTTATTTTACTGTTTTTATGAGTTTCAGAATAACCTAAGTTATTCAATCGTTGGACATTCAAAGTTAGTCACTCTAAAAACTTGTGTATTATGGAATACAAAACTCTACTAATACAGTACTATTTCTCTTCTATTAACACTTTACAATTTCTGCTCTGCTAACACAGCACTATATCTGTTCTAGTAACATAATACTATGTCTACTGTACTAAACACAGTACAACATCTACTCTCTAGTAACGCAAAATTAGTTCTATTCTATTACTATAGCACTAGCTCAACTCTTCTGACACAATACTGTCTACTATGAAGCAAGATTGCAAGACAGTGTAACATTGACCCCAATATTTTAATTCAGTGATGGAAATAACAACCAATGACTGAAACATTACAGCATTAATTGATAAGTAAACATATTAAACGAACAGTATTGAATTAGGAGTGCAGTATGGAGAGGCAGATGTTTCACAGGTAAGATGAATAATCAAAAGTTCACTGCATACACTGGATTTATTTACACCTGATATATCAATAAGTGAAATGGGAGGATGATCTTGATGAGCAAAAGTGGTGAGGGAAGTGAATGGACAAAGAGTAAGAAGGAAACAATATCAAAGGAATTCTATAAAAGCAGACATAGACAGCAAAAACATAAAAGAAGTCTAATGATTTTTTTATCTTTTTTTTATCTTTTACTTGTTTCAGTTATTGGACTGTGGCTGTGTTGAAGACAATGTGTTGAATGAATTGACCCCAGTACTTTATTGGGTTTTTTTAAAGTCTGATATTTATTCTATCAGTCTCTCTTGCTGAACTGCTAAGCTACAGGGTTATAAACAAACCTAAACAGTTGTCAAGTAGTGGTAGTGGGGAACAAACACAAAGGCACACATATGTCCATGTACGTGTGTGTGTGTGTGTGTGTGTGTGTGTGAGGTGTGTGTGTGTGAGGTGAGGTGTGTGTGTGTGTGAGAGGTGTGTGTGTGTGTGTGTGTGTGTGAGGTGTGTGCGTGTGTGAGGTGTGTGTGTGTGTGAGGTGTGTGTGTAACAGGTTTCCACACAGTTTCTATCTACCAAATCCACTCGCAAAGCATTAGTCAAACTGGAGCTATAATAGAAGCCACTTGCCCAAGGTGCTGTGTAGTGGGACTGAACACAAAATCATGTGGTTGCAGAGTTAGCTTCTTTACATGCTTAACATGTAAAGAATTTTCAAATAAGTTCATGACACCTATAGACTGATTACAAATTAACTGCTAAGAATGTAATTGATATTAAATATTGAAGTGTTTATAACATTGTATTAAAACTGCTGTACTTGGTTAATTATTTGATTACAGGGTTACTTCCAATTGCAAATGTCACTATGCTAGACATTGGAGGAATAGCTTGTCTTTTTGTGAACAGAGACTGACAATGCTGTAGATAAAATAATTTATACAATTTGGGATGCCAAGGCACTCTGTAGGAAATCTGGTAATACTGTCACCTGGATAACAATATATACAAACTAAGTTCTGTCAGTGGGTTTTGTTTTTCTTTTTTGTACCAATTTAAAGTTTATAATAAATTACTTCAACTATTGTTCCAAGTTGAAGAAAGAAATAAAATAAAAGAAATGTTATCAAACACCAGAAGAGACAAAAAGCTACTGACACACAATAATAATAATATTAATAATTATATTAAAGCCAAAGTGAATCAGGAAATATTTTACTAAAATATACACAGTCCAATCAAAATATTCTCATGCTTATTTTATATAATTTCAATAATATCCCTGGAAAAGTGGGGTGTATAATAAATGTTTGCTATAGATATGTCACAGAAATTTAAGCATGAATAATCTCAACTTCAGGGCATGAAGAACATAAAGTAAATTTAGCTACAAAAATTTTGTCAATATTATTGATTTTGTAAAATGAAATATAAAAAATTTATTAAATGGATTCAAGTACAACAGACTGAATATACTAAATATATTATTACACAAACTGCAACATAACTGAACATGCTATAACATATCATATCATTATATTGATATTAATGTTGTGTTATTATATTAGATATCAAT
Organism: Octopus bimaculoides; assembly: GCF_001194135.2. Lineage (NCBI taxonomy): Eukaryota > Metazoa > Mollusca > Cephalopoda > Octopoda > Octopodidae > Octopus > Octopus bimaculoides. Next base: position 162,630,758 of record NC_068982.1, read on the forward strand.
GAAGTATATTGCTGTGATAACCTTGTTAGTAAAAAAAATACTCTAAGCATCAATTATTAGAAACCTCCTTTAAACCAGGTATAATTTATATTTCTGCCAAGAGAGCAGGTTTTCTGTGATATTAGATAATTCTACACCTGAATCTAAATCAATTTAATACCTTAAAATCAAATATTGACCTATGCCAACACATTTCATACTTGCCAAATGGTCAAGGTTAATAGTTTTTTACTGCCAATTTTTTTTTTTTGTTATTGATTTTAGGAAGCCGGAATCATATATGAAAAGGAACATTTAGTAAAGAACTAAATAACAGAATAGTGATTGAATGTCACAACATCCCAGCCTATAAATCTAAGGCATTGTATCTATTTCAGAAAACAATGTTAAATAGGTAAACATTAAGCAGATAAAATACACTGTTTGACTAATTAAATATGTGAGGATAACAACAACTACAGCTGACCTAGAGTAGATGCTGAAAATATACCAGTTTACGATAGTATATATAGCAGCCATATATATACAAATAAATCAAAAGCTTTTTTTCTTTTTTATAGTTACTATAAAGGGAAAATTCAACATCTAACTAACATGAAAAATAAATGATCTCTCTGGATGGAAAGACTAAAATTATGTAGCATCAAGAATCAATTTTCAAATTCTCCTAAATGGAAAATAATGTATAAATGATTTTCAACAGCAAACAAATACTAGACTTTTTATCTTTTAAAAATATAGTATAATAGTTGTAAAATTGATAACAATAAATTTTAACAACTACTCACGTAATAACATATCCTGCTGATCAATGAGAAACATAAGAATTAATATTAACATCAGCTAACAGATGAGGACATGAAAAAAATTTCCTGGTTTGATTGATATGTAATCATAATTGTTGTGTTGAAAATAAACATTTTAGTTTAAAGACAATAAAGTGATAAGGTCTCAAATTACTAGTGCAGTAACACACAACTATATTCATAAAGTTCACACTTGTTTATCTCTTAGCAGCTAAATATCTCAGCTTACTATTGAGAGGCAAAGGACCTAATTAGATGAGAGGCAGGAGAGGATAAGATTAACTAGTTATAAGAGACTTTACTGCAATCAGATAATATCAGATTCATGCACTCAGATACTGACACTTTCCTGAAAACAAATTAATATTGTAAATATTTTATTCTCTTTTCTGTATTTTACTTTGTGTTGTTGCTGTTGTTTCATTTTTACCCTAATTTTCTAAAGAAATATAAGAGTTCTGTCTCAGAGCTAAACTATAATTTCAATGTTCATGAACTAAAATAAACAAAATTTCTAGTCATGGAAATAAGTTAACTATTCACTTGATTTTATGTTACATTGAGTTACAAATCCTTGTTGATTATCATGTACAGTTACTCTCAGAACCACCAACTCCATCTCTATAACAGTGTCACTGCTAACTAACTGTACCTTGTTGTCAACATAGCTGTCAGAAGTAAATTTTGTGTCCTGCCAACATAACTGAGTCACTATCAGCTGTATTCTTCCATATTACTAATTCAGTTTGGGATAATATAAACATTCTTAAGTGAGATTCAGCTAATCTACTGGATCACATGGGTCTAAGTTCAAATCTTACTATGCCACTGTGTTACATAACTTTGAACATTAACATTAATGCTGTTATTATTCCATCTTACTACACTGACATACTTATATACACAAGGAGGCTTCTACATAATAACTTGACCTACCAGAAATAGCAACCAAATTTCCTTCTAATCACACTCTAGTATCTTAAATGAAAGAGACATTGGATGATAATATAAATCTAAAAACACAATGTCTAAATAAAAGACAGGATGATGACAATTTGAACAACTTTGAAAGGACTTCTCCTTTTACTGGATATACATGTGCAAATCCATTAATATCCACAGAATTTATATGTGTGTGAGTGTGTGTATACATATATATATATTGATCATCTCTAATTCTTGCCAACAGAGATAAATAAGCTTCACTGGTGAAATCTAACAAGATCAAAATGTATCTAATGCTTTCACCAGTTAGCCTGCTTTAAAGACAAAATCCTCTCTGAATTAATTATCTTATTTTCCAAATATTAGGACTGGCTGATATTACTGGGGGGGTTTTCTTTCTTTTTTTTCCTTGTTTGTTGTTTTTAGAGTTTAAACACTCATAGAGAGAGTTTTTCTCTTCTAATCACAAGGATAGTTTCAGTTAAAGTTTTCCACTGACTATATTACCTACATGAGACTACCATAATAATCCTTTCTGCAATCAGCAGAAAGCCTGAAATTTGTGGGGAGGGGGATAGTTGATTACATTGATCCCCAGTGCTCAACTGGTGCTTATTTTATCAACCCTGAAAGGATGAAAAGCAAAGTCAACCTCAGCAACATTTGGACTCAGAATGTAAAGACAGAAAAAAAATGTTGCCAAGCATTTTGTCTAGCATGGTAATGGAGTCTGCCAACTCACAACCTTAGACTACCATAATAATGATGATGTAGTTTGTTGATAGCAAAGTAAAGTTGGTTGTGACAGTTATGTTAACTGGAGTTAATAGTGAGCTGTGCTGATGTAACAATAAAGATAATGGTGATTCAGTTATGTTGACAGGACGATGACATAATCATGCTGAAAGCGTTACAGCTAATAGTGACACAGTTGATAGTAAAGTATGGCAGATTGACACAAATATGTTAAATTGTAGTACAGCTAACAGCAACACAGTTACATCAGGACAGGACACTACAACTGGAGGTGACAGTTTGTGACATGTTAAGAGGACAATACAGCTAATAGTGACGTAGCATGTTTACAGGACAGTATTGCTGTCAGTGGTGCAGTTATGTTGACAGGAGAACACTGCTGGTGGTGACAATTGTTTAGAGGACAACACAGCTGGTCTGTAGTAGTTAGTGACAATAGAGTTTATTGTGACAGTTTTGTAGACAGGACAGTACAGCCAAGGTAACACAGTTATGTCAATTGGACTTAATAGTGGTTGTTGCTGATGTCATCATCATTTCCACGATGGCTGAAATTAATGAGAACCGAAAGCTTCACACCCAATCCTTGCTAATGTTTAATATATTTTGGGGAGAAAATTATTGTATAATGTTGGGAATATCAGTAGTTCAGTAAAAAGGATTTAAGCAGTAATCAATATCTCTACAATAGTGGCACTGCCAGAATGTTTTGACCAAGTGTTTCTTAAAATGATTTATTCCAGACACTACACCTAGAAAATGGTCAGTAAGTAAAACATCAATATTCTTGACCTCTGTCCAATAATAGAAGCAATCATTATATTCTTGTTGAGAAAGAAAACTTTGCAGGAAATTACCTTCCTCAAGCTAATCATCAACTACACTATCATAATCAGTATCATTTCAAGATCTGATTGTTCATGTTGTTATTGCTGGTGTCTAGACTTCGATCAGCACTGATCCAACAGACTTACGTTACAGCTGTGACCATCCCATCTTTTTAACAGACATAATATATTTACAACTACAACATCTCATGTGTCCTTCTTTGTTTAAGATGGTGGGGCATGAGTTCAGAAGGGAAATCTGGTTGCTATTTTTAGTAGATTGAATGACCACAGAGCAGTTTCCTCTTTTCCTACTAGTGTCAGCTGAATACATCTGTAATATCACACATTTTTATGCATCCCAATCTTGCATCTCATATGCATGGGTCAATGTTTTCAACTTTCAACCAACTACAGTTCCTCTAATCTATCTCTACAGAAAATAATTCTTTTCTAACCAACCTAAGCCTGCAGTCACAATGATTACAGCTACCAACTTAATGCTACCTACATCATAAAAACCTTATTAGTCTACCTAATTTAGTCAGCACAGGAAAATTTACACTATGAATACTTCACAGTTGAATAGTTGGCAATAGGCCATTGATCTATACAAATATTTTGGTGTATGTGTGCAAGTATGTGTGCATATAGGTGTGTATATATATATAAGAATATGTCAGTGCCTGTATGTAAGTATTTTATGTAAAAGTATATGTATGTGTGTAAATATAACCAAAAAACATGCTCCAGAATGTTGACCAAGGATGAGAAGTGTAATATTAGAATGGTCCAGTAATATTCAAAAAAGACAACTTAATTGTAAATTCAATGTTTGCAATTACATGAATCTATATGAAATGTTAAGAAGAGGAAACCAGTCCATTGTTAGTAACTTTTCTCATTATAGGAATTGAACTCAGTACACAAAGTCAACAAAGCACACTTTAGTACTATAGAGTTGCCACTACATCCAGCAGTGTATTATGCTACACAAAATACATCCAGATAAGTGGACTCAACCATTAAAATATACTGCCTGCACCATGGACAAAACACACCCATTGTTAGGAATATACACTGCTGCCTTTATGATTGCATCTTATTAAATTATACTTAACCAATGTTTATAGATATATAGTATTAATAGTTAGGGGGTGCCAGCATAGAAGGCAGACGTTAAATGATGATGATGATGATAATGATGATGGGAAACCTTTTTCAGTTTCCATCTACCAAATCCATTCAAAAGACTTTGGTTGGGCCATGGCTATAGTGGAAGACTCTTGCCCATAGTGCCATGCAATGGGGCTAAATCTGAAAATAAAAGGCTGGAAAGC
>NC_068982.1:162635599-162651144 GCF_001194135.2 Octopus bimaculoides
GTGTAACACATCCTACAGAATGATAGTTACTATGTACCAAATATATATATACTTTATTAGTGACATAAATATTGCCATGCTATTTACATGTAAATGTGGATGTGTTTGTGCAGCATGCATTCTGTATATATACATTTGTCTTTTCTACTCTAGGCGCAAAGACTGAAATTTTGGGGGAGGGGGTCAGTCAATTAGATCAAGCCCACTATGCAACTAGTACTTAGTTCATTGGCCCCGAAAGGAAGAAAGGCAAAGTCAACCTCGGCGGAATTTGAACTCAGAACATAAAGACAGACGAAATACTGCTAAGCGTTTCGCCCAGTATGCTAACGTTTCTGCCAGCTCACTGCCTTTATATTAGTATTAGTATTGCATGTGTGTGTGTATATTATATATCATCATCATCATCGTTTTAATGTCTGTTTTCCATGCTGGCATGGGTTAGATAGTTTGACAGGAGCTGGCTAGCCGGGGAGTTGTCCAGACTCCAAATTGTCTGTTGTGGCATGGGCTCTACAGCTGGATGCGCTTTCTAATGCCAGCCACTTTACAGAGTACGTTGGGTGCTTTTTATGTGCCACCAGCATAGGTACACCTACACAGCACTGACACAAGTGCCTTATACATGGCACCAGCACCTGTAAAGGACAAGTATGGATGATAGTGATTTTACTTGGCTTGATGCGTCTTCTCAAGTACAGCAAACTGCCAGAGCTCCCAGCCCCTTGTCATTTCCTCAGTGAGGCCCATATACATATATAACCATTAATCACTATCTGTATTCTAAGCTGGCATGGGTTGGATAGTTTAACAGGATCTGACAAATCAGAGGACTGTGTTGAGCTCCAATGTTTGTTTTAGTCTGGTTTTTACTGCTAGATGCCCTTCTTAACACCATATAAACTAAACTCTGAAGTTCTCTAGAAATGTAGATCTTAATATAACTGTGTAAGTGTCATCATCTTCAACAACCAGACATCTGTAGTAATATTACCTGTTTATTTTAAAACAATAAATTTTCTTGTTAATTTTGTCCTGAACTTCTAGAACATAGTTGGTTAAAGTCTCCCCATTCTCTTTTCTGCATTGGTTAAATGATTCTCCCCATTCTCTTATCTACAATTTAGGATATCTAAGTTTATTGTGAAACATATGAAAATTAGACAAATGGAGCTAGTGACCAAGACCAAAAGGGGATGCATGAAAGAGCTGGACATGATTAAATAGAAATATTGAAGATATCTAATTGAACAATGTTCACTTTAAATGAAATATTCAATAGGTTCACAGACTATATGAAGTCAAAGATGTACAGGTGTGACAGCCAAAGTTTTACAAATGTAACATGAATGTATAGATTTTACATAGGAAAATGTCAAAGTAGCAATTAAAGATATTTTAATGTGATCAGTAAAGGTGTACAGATGTGAGGAACAAAGATGTAAAATGTGAAAGTTAGAACTGTACAGATGTAGGCGTTTTAAAAATTATATAGATATATCAATAAAGCTATACAGATGTGATGCATAAAGATATACAGAAATAACAAGAGAGCTGTAAAACATGAAAGGATAATATGTAAATATGTGATGCACAAAGAATTACAACTAAAGATGTACAGTTGTGACAGTTAAATGTGGACATATATTTTCTACCTAAGAACCATAAAAAAAGACAATTAACATTTAAGCATCACCAAATAAATTGCTGGAAGTTCTCAATGCTAACGAATAAAAGAGTCACATAAAGCAACTAATATCAGAATCTACTAGTATGGTTAATAAGTAGAAAAATTATGTCTGTCAATGAAAATCAAGATGGTTGTCAATATATCTACAGTGAAACAGAAAACTATCACAAAGCAGCAACTAAACTGTTTCAGTGAAAATAACAATAACGACAACAGTGGTAACTAAAACCAATTTTATAATAAAAATGTTTTTAAACTACACACTGATGAAAGCAGTTACAGCTCCCTTACAACAGTTCTTAATGGGTTAACATATGTCAAAATTTGTTTTTTTGTGATATCACCAGATACACACAATAGGTATCATCTCCACAAAGAATTATTAAAGTAACAATTTCTCAGTAAAAATGTAATTATAGCTTCAGTATTAATAATGAAGAATAAAGTTGTTTCGTTTGATGTCTAACTTAAATAAGTCATAAAGGACTGAGAAACTTAAGTTGTATATAACTACATCTCTAAGTGTAGTTGCTATGCTCCACATAATATTGAAGTGTCCTAAACTACCTGCTGTATCCCGAACTCTACTTATGTCCTAAACTATACTAGCTGCTAACCTAAACTCTATATTTTATGTCCTCAATTCTACTAGCTGTAACCTAAACTTTATTTGGAATGTCCTTAAACACTACTGTGTCTTAAAATCTTGCTTACAATTATATAGCCTTGTGTTAATGATGTGCAATTAGGAAAACACTCATCAGAGTGAATATAGTATAATAACCCTTATCATCATCATCATCGCTTAACGTCCATTTTCCATGCTGGCATGGGTTGGACGGTTTGACTGGGGTCTGGAAAGCCAGGGGGCTGCACCAGGGTCCAATCTGATCTGGCAATGTTTCTACAGATAGATGCCCTTCCTAAAGCCAACCACTTCAAGAGTGCATATATATATATATATATATATATACACACACACACTTATATATGTATAGAGGTGCAGACGTGGAAGTGTGGTAAGATGCTTGCTTCCCAACTACATGGTTCTAGGTTCAGTCCTGCTGTGTGGCACCTTGGGCAAGTATCTTCTACTATAGCCTTGGGCTGACCAAAGCCTTGTGAGTGGATTTGACAGAGAGAAAGTGAAAGAAGCCCATTCTGTATGTGTGTGTATGTGTGTGTGTGTGTGTATTTATGTGTATGTGTTTGTGTCCCCACCCCCACATTGCTTGACAACCGATGTTGGTGTGCTTATGTCCCCATAACTTAGTGGTTCAGCAGAAGAGACCAACAGAATAAGCACCAGGTTTACAAAGAATAAGTCCAGGGGACGATTTCTTTGACCAAAAAAACAGTGCTCCAGCATGGCCACAGTCAAATGACTGAAACAAGTAAAAGAATAAAAGAAAAAATATATATATATATACACACACACACACACACATACACATTATATACACACATACACACACACATGTGTGAAGGCATGTGGCTTTGTGGTTAGGGTATTCAGCTCACAGTCATGAAGTGATGAATTCAATTCCATTGCAGCACATTGTGTCCTTGAGCAAGACACTTCATTTCATGTTGCTCCAGTTCACTCAGCTGGCAAAAATAAGTTGTACCTGTAATTCAAAGAGCCAGCCTTGCCACATTCTGTGTCAGGCTGAATCTCCCTGAGAAACTACATTAATGATATACACATCTGTGGAGTGCTCAGCCACTTGCACGTTAATTTGATGAGCAGACTGTTCCGTTGATCAGATCAACTGGGACCCTTATCACTGTAACCGATAGAGAGCCAGTTATATATACACACACATACAAACATGCAATATCATAAAGACCTAATTATGAAGATGTGTAGAAAATTAATATTTAATGTTCTTCAGCTAGTCTAAGCCATCATGACCAAAGCCATGCTAAAGTAATGCCTTTCTGAATGAATTCAGATTTTATTTCTTCTAAGTAATACATAAAATAGTATTGGACAATGAATACTTGTTTTTGCATGTTCTAAACAGAATGCTGTACAAATTTGTTAAATGAATAGAAAAGTGAATAAAAATAGAGAGCTTAGAGGGAATTGAACCTCTATTTCTATTGATGATACTTTAGTATATTTACAACTGCAACAGAATCCCTTTGATAATATCCACTTCCAGATTCAGCATTTAAACCTAAACAGTCACTTTAAAAGTCAGTTATGAATCCTGATGTTATTTGGATAAGATCAGGAAATCAACTATGAAATCTTACTTCTTTATTACTCTGACAATTAAAGTAGTGACCTTTGCCATTGTAAGTACTGACTTTCGAAACAAAGTACTGACCTTTCATAGTGAAAGTAATGTCACTTTCACTGATTTATTTATTCAAGTACAATTTGTAGTATTGACTAAAACGTTGGCTATTTCTTTATAGTGATGGCTCAATAAAAATTGGATTCTAAATGTGTTAGATTGTTTTAAATAATCTCTAGTAGATATGAAGTGAACAAAAGTGTGAACCCAGTAGGAAGTGAAACTGCCTTTTTGATGCTTCAGTGTAATTACATCCTATTCTACAATACAATGTGTTTCATCAAAATGTAAATCACAAATTAAGTTTATGTATTTGCTTTGCAAGATTCTTGATATGAAATCATGTGTTGAAACAGATATTGTTATACTTGGAGATGGTCATCATTTACCAATTAAATACACACACTATTTATTTGATTTTCACTTTAACTTTATTATTATTATTATTATTAGTCTATTTGTCAAAGTTCTCTTGTCACACATACTGTGACCTCTTCAGCAACTTTTTGTCCCACATGTCTCCTCTTGTCCAGCCTATTCCAATGGAATAGGCAGGACAAGAGGAGGTACGTGAGACTAAAAATCATAATAATAAAGCTAAATTGAAGATCAAATAAATAGTGAGCATATTTAATCAGAAAAAGATGACCATCCCCAAATAAATCACATATTAGCAGTTCAATCCTAGTTTAACTGTCACTATTTTTTGTTGGCACTCCGTCGGTTACGACGACGAGGGTTCCAGTTGATCCGACCAACAGAACAGCCTGCTCGTGAAATTAACATGCAAGTGGCTGAGCACTCCACAGATGTGTGTATCATTAATGTAGTTTCTCAGGGAGATTCAGCGTGACACAGAGTGTGACAAGGCTGGCCTTTGAAATACAGGTACAACAGAAACAGGAAGAAAGAATGAGAGAAAGTTGTGGTGAAAGAGTACAGCAGGGTTTGCCACCACCCCCTGCCGGAGCCTCGTGGAACTTTAGGTGTTTTCGCTCAATAAACACTCACAACGCCCGGTCTGGGATTCGAAACCACAATCCTAGACCGTGAGTCCGCTGCCCTAACCACTAGGCCATTGCGCCTCCACTACTGTCACTATAATGAAATAATATCTAACATTTCAGCCATAGGTACTACAAGCTTGTAAAAATTATAAATTTGGATTACTTAAAAAAATGATTGAACTTATTAGTGAAAGATCATTCTTTTCAATGCCAAAGATCACAACTTTTGGAATCAAAGGTTGCTACTATCAGCTTCAGAGTAAAAAAGGAAAGATTCCCTTTATCAAATCTCAATCTCAGCCAAACATTATGGAAAAAAATAGAAACAAAATAAAAAGACACAAACAAAAAATAATTTATGTTAGAATTTAATAACTATTTCTGGGCTGTGCTAAAATATGAAAGTGGTTATTGGAAGCAGGATTATGCTATAGTAGTAGTTACACTGAGATTGCAAACAAAAGAGACACAAGTTCATTTCCCACTGGTTTCTCATCTTTTTATTCACTTCTACCAAGGTTTTATGAATTTATACAACAATGCTTTTCGATAATGGAAACACATAATCTGGATTATCCCTAATTCCAATATGAAATACTCAATGGACATGTGTTATGAAATTGGTACAAAAAAAAAAAAGTGCAGTTAAAGGGATATAGATGAGAGGGGAGTATATGAACAGCTTGGCAGAGGAAATGAATGAGGTTTCAGAGTAGAATCAAAGCTTAGAAAAGCATAGCCAAAGAAAGTGGCCATCACAGCAGAGGTGCAACTACAAAACTGTGCAGAGTCTCACCCATATAGTTCCAGTTGTGTTCCCAGGGATGTTTTAGTATATGTTCTGATTCTGAAAACAAACAGTTTTGGTACAGATAAAATAAATGAAGAAATACAAACAAGCTAAAAGAGTAATAGTAAGCTCTCATTCCCTTATTATTTTAATTGCTATTATTGATATCTTAAGAATTAATATAACTTTCATTACTATTATGATGATTACTACTACTACTACTACTACTACTACTACTACTACTTCAGAAATAGAGTGGCAGAAACAATAGAGCACTTGACTAAATGTCTTGCAATGTTTAATTATATTAATTTACATGCTCTGATTTCAAACCCCATAAACACACGCACACACACACAAATATATTTTATACACCTATTAAATACAATTCATTAAGTAAACAGCTATATTGATTTCTTACAATGGCACAAAGCTAGAATTTATATGAGAGAGATCCCAGTATGTCATGGATACTTATTTTATTGATCCTTAAATGACAAAAGACAAAGTTGATTGTGACAAGAACTCTAGTAATTCTCAAATGCATACATATCTAGGACAGTGCAACTTGCTATTAGACAAGTACACACATCATAGGCCACATTGAAAAGCAGGCTATTCAACTGATTGGAAAAGATTCACTACCAATACACAAAAGCTACTAGCACATTGATGTATTATTATATCTATCTCTCGGCTGTTACTACCAGAAGTACTTCCACTCATATGAATAAGCAAATTGTACATCACCTAGTATAACTACCAACTAAGCTCAGCTGATACACCAGACTCCTCCTTATCATTCCTATTATATGTCAACCTCCCAAAACCCTGCACTAAATGTTTACATTAATCCTTATTCCCTAGAACTGCAGTTCTCTATAACTCACTTCTTATATTCATCAACCTAGAAAACTGAGCATTAACCACATCATTCTCACAGTTAGTGAGGGCTTGCATGAAAACCAATTATTTAAACAAAGATATATAAATAAATACTTTAAGTCATTTACTCCCACACTCTACCATTTCTGCCATTCTACATATTGAACAGAACTAATATTAATGCTATAAATTGGTCGCTAGTCTCCAATATGTTGCTATCCAATAAATCAACTTTATCTCATTGCAACAATGGTACAATTTAAAACCTAGATGACATGTTATTATACTCTATCTTACTATGATCTGTGAAGGCACATGGCCTGGTGGTTAGGGGGCTAGGCTCGTGATCAAAGACTGTCAGTTCAATTCTTGAACCAAGCAGCATATTGTGCCTTTGAGCAAACACTTCAATTCATGCTGCTCAAGTCCACTCAACTGTAAATGAGTACCAGCTGAGTGCTGGTGCAGCCCTCTCTCCCTCTAGCTGTCATACCCTGCATGTGCAGCTGAATGGGGAGGGGGATGAGCTGGGAGAGTGTCTATGTATACTCATGACTACATAGGCAACTAAAAGAATTAGAAAAACATAATGCTAAACCATATTCACACATGAGTGATGGCTGGCTGTTCTATGCTCACCATTACAATATACAATACAATATCTACAATATACAGAGGACAAAATTACAATGATCATTTTTTCATCATGGTAAAGAAACCAAGTATGATATTATATAAACCTAATATATATCACTAGACTGACATGACAACCAAGTACCTTCAATATCATTTTTTCCTTGAACAGTATTTTTTTTTTTTTGTCACCTATATAAGTACCCAGGTGGTGCTATTAAGTTAGACATGACCTGCACCAATTCTAGCAAAAACTTATTTACGTATATACCCCTCATCTACATGAAGATATAATGAGACTTTTAAAGCATCTTGATTAGTTGTCTAGTATCAATGATTTAGTATGAATATGTTAAATTGAAATATTTAAGAGCTTAGTTAATCTCCATTAATGTATTAAGCAAAATCAGTGGTCAATAAAGCATAACCTAGCCACTACTTTTCTATTCGTTATTGTTAGTGAACTAAGCCATAAAAGAAGATTATTAACCTTAAATATAGCATAGGGAAGTCAGTGCACTTAATTTCAAAGAAAAAAATCTGTTAAGTGAGAAGCATAAGATTAGTAAGCTGAAAAGCTTGGCAACAAAAAAACATGTTTGTATAATAATGTGTTAAGTGTCCAAACACAAAACACACCAAATAACAGCGTTTGTAATGTGTTAAACATAGTAGTAACAAAATAACACATCTATTAACACTGTGTTTACAATGTGATATGCAAAGTAATAACACAAAAACACATTTCATAATGTTGCAGTGTCTGTGAGTGCTTTTTATAAGGGATCTTATAAATTAGGCCAGGATGAAATTAATAGAATGTCTATTTTGGGAGTGTCATAGAATGTCTGTTTTGGGAGTGTCTCACCTTAGAAAATAGGTTATTGATTCTTACTTCTCACAACAATTGTATTGTCCACCCTATCCCCCATCTTCCACCTTTCCTTCAATCAAGGCACATGCCTGCCCCCTTCAGCTCCAGTTTGCTTGATTGAACAACCAAGTTCTACCTGCTAATTCAGTTGAGTAGTTAGCAGTAGGGATGACATATAGCTGTAAAAACAACTGGCTGAACAGCTAAAACCAATGGATTGAAGATAGTAAAGTTAATTAATTAATTTGCATTAATTGATTAACTTAAGAAAAAAACATACAAATTCTATACTTCAGATAAATATGTCAGGGGATCAGATACTACGATTAATTGTTGCAGTTTTATAGATTTAAAGGAAGCTAAACTAAAGAAGACCAGTAAAATGGATGTGATGCAGAGTCTTAAAGCTTACCTCAGGGGCCAAGTCAAGTTTGTCAATAAACCGTGTTTATAATTGGTTTTAATAAAGTTGAAATTAACAAAGTCAATTTTTCAATTAATTGCGATTATTATACATAGAACAGTTCAATCTATGAAAGTAGGACATACTAGGTAAAATAAGCCTAGATACACTATGTCAGAATAGAAGATAAGATGACCACAGTTAAAATACTTGTCTGCTCCATGAAGAATGACCTGGGGATGAAACAACAAAGCTTTTAATGATTTTTATCAGTACCAGCCCAGAGCTATATAACTAAACAAACTATTCTTATCTTAAACATTTTTCTTCCCAATTGGAACTATATTTATGTCACCTGAATATTTGTAAAGCATTTAGATCTGTTACAAGTTGAAGTCAATAAAATATAGTTAGCCAGTGTAGGAACAGTGAAGAGACATATTTCCGATGAGCTGAAAAAGAAAGGCAGTAGTTATATAAGACCTGATATCAAAACAAAAATTTGAAAATATGGTGAACCAAACATCTGAAATAGCAGCCTTCAAATATCAATACAGAAATAATTTTATTAATGCTGAAATTACAAAAAAGTATTTGTTAATAAATATGCATGTATATGAATGATAAGTATTTGTTAACTATTATTCATAAATGTGAATGATAAAAACATAGACATCATGCTTAATGACAAATGAATTGAATACACAATGTCTAAATGCAATATATGTATATTCCATACAAATACAGGTCTGGTTATGCAGATAACTGTGTCACTGCATAGTTGACATTAGAAAATAGAATATGTAACAAAACAAAAAATCAAAAATGACATGAAAAAATTTATAATAAACTAGCTGCATTACCTAGCTTACTGCTGTTCTTATTCAGATTAATAAACAATAAATATGAAGATATATTTTTTTTCTCATAATTATTTCAAAATATCTATATCCTATTTTAAAATATCCAAATTGTAATGATAATAGAATTTAGGACTGAAAATCTGTCAATCGTTTGCACCAGGGTAAACAATATTATTCATTGTGCAATTTTTTGTTGGTGTCCAAATGAATAAATTGTTGCTGCTTCCAACTTGTAAGCAATCAACATAGCGTTGGGAGAAGCATATAGTAGAGAGATGAAGTCCAACTACTTTGAGGGATTGACCCTAAGATTTGTTAATTGAAATACCAAAACTTAGTTTGACTGGAAACTGAAGTCTCTTAAATTCAAATGGAACATCTGTAGGTATGAGAGGAAATTTTGGAATAAAAACATTTTCTTCTTTGTGACTACCTGTTATGATTGGTGCCTATAGGACATGGTGCTTCATGGAAATAATAATTAGGTGAGTTCCATTACACAGGTGAGGCGAGCCATTTGAAAATGCATAGGGAACAAACAGACAGAGAGATAAAGAATTTTATAAAGAGAGAGATAAATGCTATCATAGTAAATAAATACTACTAATATTTGTATTGTGTGCAAGTTTCCCTAAAAGAATGTTTTTTTTTCTTTTCTCTTCATTTTTTTTTGGTGGGGGTGGTCTATTTATTTATTTTTTACTTCTGAGATGGTGATCGAGAACAGTAGTCCCTAAGTCTTTTTGCACCATAGACTACTTTCATGCAAGACAATTTTTCTATGGACCAGAGTATCAGTTGCATAACAAAACACAATAAAGTGCATAATATACACTGCAAAAACACCCTTCAGACTGGCCTGATACCAAATGATCCACAGCCCAGTACTGGTCTAGAATGTATTTATAGTGGGACTATGCCTTAAATAAGTGAACAAATAGCCCAATATAGACCAAAACTTTGAACCTTTCTAGAGTCAGTCATGTGAGAGGCTGAAATATTTTCTGGTATTAAGAAAAAAATTTTAACTTTGATGCACTTTTGGCTGCAAAATCCTCAGAGATAGTTCTGGCATTTGTGTTCAATGTAATGGATTTAGCTGAGTAATTTTCATGAATAGTAATGTATACTCTCTTTTACTTGTTTCAGTCATTTGACTGCGTCCATGCTGGAGCACCGCCTTTAGTCGAGCAAATCGACCCCAGGACTTATTCTTTGTAAGCCTAGTACTTATTCTATCGGTCTCTTTTGCTGAACAGCTAAGTAATGGGAACATAAATAGACCAGCATCGGTTGTCAAGCAATGTTAGGGGGACAAACACAGACATACAAACATACACATACGCACATATATGACGGGCTTCTTTCAGTTTCCATCTTCCAAATCCACTCACAAGGCTATGGTTGGCCCGAGGCTATAGTAGAAGACACTTGCCCAAGATGCTACGCAGTGGGACTGAACCCAGAACCACGTGGTTGGTAAGCAAGCTACTTACCACACAGCCACTCCTGCGCCTACAATGGATAAGTTTTCTGGAAATGTGTGATGTCTGTTTTAGTAGTAGTTTTAGTAGTGTTAATATATCTTGTTTGAATTTGAAAGTAGATTCATAAAGAGATAGGGTCTGCTTGGGTAGAACTGACATAACATAATATCTGCTTTGGCATGATTTGTACGACAGGATGCCACTCCTAATACCAACCACTTTACAAAGTGTACTGGGTGCTTTCCTTTTTGTGGAACCAGCATTAGAGGGGTCACCATGTGTCTCACAAGACTAAGTGGCCTAGAAGGGTTTACTCAAATTAACCCTAGTACTTATTCTTCTTTTAAGCCTGGTGCTTACTCTATCAATATCTTCTGCCAAACCTCTAAGTTATGGGAATCTAAACAAATCAAACACTAATTGTCAAGTAGTGTTGGTTTGTGTTGTGGGGGACAAACACAAACACACACACACACACACACATATATATATATATATATCATTTGATGCACACTGTATTAAAAATAAAAGCTACTAATAGTTACTTGCCATTAAGACACATGGTTAAACAGGTTTTTATAACAAGCAATCTTCAGGCTCTGTGTACATGGTTTGTTCTATTTGAAAATCAGGATTCAGGTCATGAGAAACCACAAAACAAAATGAGAAGGTTGATGCAAAAAGTGGAAAGAGAAGACAAAGAGTAAATAAAAATAGAAAAAGAAAGGAAAGAAAAGAAAGAAAATTAGGGTTACATCTCCTTTGACTATAGAAGTCATAATTAAACATATGTTCATATTGACCACATAGACCTGGACTTTATCATGCATACAAGAAAATCTTGTTTATTAAGAGCTCAGCATGGGTTAAAAAATCTGATACAGGTGAATTGTTCAATGTATCAATGGTATCATACAACAGTGTTGTCATCTGCAACCTTGTAGGGCTCTTTATATTAAATACACTGAAATCCAAGTTCCCATCCCATGATATTGGCTTATACCGGGATGATGGGTTTTGAGAATATCTCATGGCTTTGATGATCATTGTCTCAATAAATTTAGGAAAAAAACTAATTCACACCTTTAGTCAACTAGGCCTCAAAATCACTGTCGCCACTAATCTGTGCAAAGTCAATTTTTTAAATGTTTCCCTGCTTTTATAAATCCTACTATAAACCAAATAAGGTCTCCTATATACAGAAACAGTCCTGTCACCCCACTATAGTGTTTAAAAACAGATAGCTAACATCAGTAATAGGATATCTAATCTCTCCGCTTCAAAAGAAATATTTGATAAGGCAGCCTTCTACAATAACAATGCCCTAGCTAACAGCATATTCAAAGATAAGATATATTACAACCCTTCAGTTAAAAATAGGAAACCTAAAAACAGACCTAGGAAAATAATATGGTTTGCTCCCCCCCACCCTTTCTCCTTAAATGTTAAAACTAATATAGGCAAAAAATTCCTGGCTCTTTTAGTAAACATTTCACAATGAATCATAAATACAGGAAGACTTTTAATAGATGCTTTATAAATATATGCAGCTGCTGTGCCAATATGAAAAACATTATCAATCATGAGCCTCGCCAAGAGCCCACTCTCAGTTGTAATTGTTGAGCCCTCAAAGCTTGCCCACTTGACCTGTTGTGTATGATAGACTCTGTCATCTATGAGGCACAAGTCACAACAACATTTCACGATAACATAATGAAAAGAAAAATTACACCAGTGTAAAGCCACTGAATTGGCTAGTCAAATATGGAGTTTGAAGACCAACTACACACCACATACAAAGTGAAGAATGAATCTAAGAAATGTAATTTACACGTAGCTGAAAGATTGCACATTCATTTTAGATATAAGAATTACTCCACACTATTTAATTCCACATCCAAAATTTTCAACAAATGCAAGCATATGGTCAAATTTCTGGAGGACTCCACCCTCTTGAGATTGACCAGCTGCCTCATAGACTTTGGACCCCTCTCCATTGAAATATTCTACAACTAGTTTATTTATTATTTCTATGGTCAAAGGGGATCTGACTCTAATTTTCTTTATTTCCTTTCTTTTTCCATTTTTACTCACCCTTTGTTTTCACAATCCACTTTTTGCATCAACCCTTGCATTTTTTTCTCATGGTTTCTCATGTACTAGCGTCCTGATTTCCAGATAGAACAAACCATATGCTCAGAGCCTTAAGACTGCTTAGAAACACAAGGCACATTATAAAAATGTGCCTAACCACATGTCTTAAAAAAGCAAGAAACTATTAGTAGCTCTTATTTTAATACAGTTTACATTAAATAATATTTATCTCTCACTGGATGGAGTACATTTTTTTGTTGATTTTACCTTAATGAAACAGTATAGTAGATATATTTGTCCGCCACAACATTCCTCCATGGCAAGATTTAATTTGTGTATACAAATTTAATTTGCAGTCCATGAGAAGAGCTGTTTTAATGATGCGTCCTGCCTAGCTCTTCGAAACGCCGGTGTTAAAACGGAAGTAGCTGATGAAGTAGAATGTTCTCTATGTGGCTTGTGTGTTTTCTCGTCTCTGTTTTGTTTGCAATGTCCTGTACCCAGATATGCACCTATACATACAGGTGGATGTCGGTATGCACATACCTGTACGTATATATGCATATACTCATTTACTATTTGTTTTTATATATATATATATATATATATATATATATATATATATATATATATATAAATACAGCTAGCTTTTTCTGGGTTTCTGTCTACCAAATCCACTCACAACGCCCTGGTCAGCCCAGGATTATAATAGAAGACACTTACCCAAGGCACTGTGCAGTGGGACTGAACCCATGATTACAAGCAAGCTTTTTAGTATACCTTACATTAAAAAAAAACTAAGCTTAGCCAATAAAAGCTGTGCATTAAGATTGTATGTATGTATGTATGTGTATACACACACACAATGTACATAAGATGTATATACATATACAAATATATATATATATACACACACGTGTGTGTGTGTCTATGCGTGTGTTTATAAATATATATATAGAGAGAGAGAGCTGGGGTGGAGACCTTGTCAACAATAATTCAATGTAACAAGTTAATATAAAAGATGACAAATGTCCGTACTTCAACTGTAGCTATTTACACAAAGATCTTACTTCTTACATATGTCTTTCACAACACATTACCTACATAAGAGAAATATTGTTGTAGTTTCTGTGATAGTAGTAGTAGTGGTGGTGTTGGTGAAGTTAGTAGCAATAATAGAGGCAGTAATAAAAGAAAGTGCAGTAGCAGCACCAACAACAATTGCAACAGCTAAAAGATTGAAAGTCACTCTAATAGTATATGTGTGTGACTTGTTATAAAGTAGAATGTAATATATAGAGAGATTATGGTGATAATAGTAGTAGTGATCGTCATTCATCATGATATTAAAAGTGAAGTGAGTCACCACCATCCAACCGAAGCAGTAATATAAAAAATCAATAAAACAGTCTTAATTAAATAGTACACCACTACAATAGTCCATGTAATATGGAACTGAAACATTAGCAATAAAATGGTTTGATTTTACATTTTGACATTTATTGTGAAGACTTTTCAGAGCTAGATATCAAGAGCTATCTAAGAGTTCTGTTTGGTACAGGTTACATCAGCTGATCATTAAGAGTTAAAAATAATAAGTAGGATTCCAGCTGATGCTAAGAGTCCATCTAATAGCAGCAGTCTTATTGGTTCTGAAGAGTTCAGTAAGAAACAGTTACAAAAGCATACATGAACTAATCTTAAAAGCTCTAAACCCTTTGTGACCATATTTTAATGGAATATATTGCCTGTTTCGTTTAATTTTGAAAACAATAAAAAATTTAGTGGAATTTAGTAAAGTAACTTTTAATCTTTTTTTTTTTTTTTTTTTTGCTGTATTAGGAAACCAACTTAATAAAAAAAGTTCTTACAGAAAATTTAGGCAGAATGTTTCACTTTCAGTATAAGCACTTTAAAACAGGTTTTAAATGATTTTTGTGTCAAAGAAACAAATGCACTTTCAGGTTTGTTGATATCAAAAGGGCAACACCTTGATTATACCATCTTACATGAATAAATGAAAAACATGTCTTTTTGTTTATAGGATTTTGAGGCAAAATATTGTTTGCAAGTAAGAAATAGCCATATTTATGCAGAATATAAAAGTTTAATTAATAAATAGGCACAGGAGTGGCTATGTGGTAAGTAGCTTGCTTACCAACCACATGGTTCTGGGTTCAGTCCCACTGCGTGACACCTTGGGCAAGTGTCTTCTACTATAACCTCGGGCCGACCAAAGCCTTGTGAGTGGATTTGGTAGACGGAAACTGAAAGAAGCCTGTCGTATATATGTACACACACACACACACACACATATATATATATATATATAAAGTGAAGTATATTGCCACTTAAATGTGGCTGACCCCTAGGGGTGGATGTTACTGTTGCTTTTAGCCCCAGGAGGACATCTCCTCCAGCTGGCTTATCGACACACTTCTGTGTCCTGTTTGTTTTGCCAAGGGAATTTATCCCTCCCATCGAGATCTGCTACAGATCTCGATGGGAGGGAT
>NC_068982.1:162651455-162663002 GCF_001194135.2 Octopus bimaculoides
TATATATATATATATATATATATATATATGTATGTGTGTTTGTGTGTCTGTGTTTGTCCCCCCACCATCGCTTGACAACCGATGCTAGTGTGTTTATGTCCCCGTAACTTAGCGGTTCGGCAAAAAGAGACCGATAGAATAAGTACTAGGCTTACAAAGAATAAGTCCTGGGGTCGATTTTCTCAACTAAAGGCGGTGCTCCAGCATGGCCACAGTCAAATGACTGAAACAAGTAAAAGAGTAAAAGAATATATGCGCTGGGGTATATTATGTAATTTTCCTCTCTCATGCACAGACACTATTTATATATAAATATTGACTTTATAAAAGTCATACTGATTTACTGTCAGTTCAAAATGTTTTTAAATAAATTATTAATATTACAGTATAGGTTGATATATTTTGAGACCCATTTTTAATAATCTTATTAGAAGATGAAGCATTACACAAGTAGTCTTTTGAAAAACAAGTAAAAACTTGAGCTTAAGCAATGATTACAGACTCAAGATGTGTTCCACTCACTAAATATAGGGTTTAAAATTGGTCTCAAAAAGTTAACCTCAATATATTTTTAAATATAACTGAAATATTTAGAAGCTACAGTACTAAGTAAGGATCTTGCATGAACTTGGGAATAACTGCCGTTCATTATTTTACATTCTACTTTATAATTTGTGATACATATAAATATACATAGGAATGAATGCAAAATATATATTATATATTATACATTCTCTCTATATATATATATGTGTATATATTGTACATTATATCACCGGTCTGGAACCCCTATCTTGCCTAGGATATTAATCATCTGGAAACCGTTCAGCAATGTGCAACCAAGAGAATACCCTCCATCAGGCATTTGCCATATTCTGAATGCCTTACTTCCCTGGGTATGGATACAGTGAAACTCCAACGTCTGGCAACTGACTTGGCAGACACCCATAAAATTATTAACCATCTTACTAACAATAACTCTGAGCATCTTTTCAAATTCCACCTGTCTAACACCTGTGGACATGTTTACAAAGTCAGAAAACAGCACAGCTCCCATGACTTTCGGAAACATTTTTTCACGCTAAGAGTTGCTGAAGCATGGAACAAACTACCAGCATCAGTTGTTAGTTGTTGGAGCACTGCATCCTTGAAAACTTCCATGCTTCCTGAGATTCGCCAACACTACACCTGAATTTCTGCCCTCCATACACACACAAGCATGTATCTGACTCATACACTGTTCACTTTCCAGACATTTGTACATTACTGTATATGCTTTATACGCACTTTTGACAAGCTGTAGTGCACCTGAGCACTGTATACAATAATTTCATTATTATTATTATCATACGAATATATTGCGGAAGTTTCTTTCTGGACAGGAGACTTCAACATTAATTCAGTTCAAGTCATTGTTGGGAATAAATACAAAATTAATCTGGTTCAACCTTGGGCCGCACTCTACCAACATGTCCACTTAAGTTACAAATAGGAACCAAATCCCTTTGGTTCAGCTTTAGACGACAATTTATCAATAAGTTTACCTATTTTTCAATAATAGGTTCAATGTAGTCTCAGACCACTGCACACTAATCAGTTCACTTAACAGTTAAGGATAAATACTCTGCCATTTCAGTTTAATTTCAAACCACAGTCCATTTGTTTTTTGGGGTTTTTTTATCTGCTTTGCCACTGAATCTAAACTCTGGATTTGATTACAAACTGTGTGTAATGGCAGGTGTGCACAGACACCATTAAGCATCCACCATCAGATGGGCATCTTCCTTGTCAATTCTTACCAATTTAGTTATAGATTGAATTAAGATAATAATAATGTAATGGCCTCTGAGATCTGTTTGGAAAAGTAACTCAATAAATTCTATTCAAGTATTTAAGCATCATAGCTATGTATCTAAACAAAGGAGGAGAGTTGTACAATTGATTTGGTTAATAGACAATGAGAATGAATGGTTCTATATAAGTTCTATCTAACTTTAAAAATCTTTTTTTTTTTTAGACATTCTCAAATGACATCCAATTGATATAAAATACAAAAGGAGATCAAATGAATAAACAACAAAGATAAAAGGGTCTTTTTGAGGTCTCACCTGGTATTCCTGATTTAGACTCATCCATGCTGCTGTTCATATTACTCACTTTGTGAGTGTTGAGCACATCTACGGATTGGCTGGAAGGTATCACATGATCAGGTTGGTTTGAAGTACAGCTATCTGACATATCAGGTGATATAGGAGTTGAAGCCATCTTAAAGTCTATGGAACTATCATCAGTAATCTCCTCATTGATGTCATTGATATCACCAGTAATCTTCAGCTTTGGATCCCCATTTACCATAACAAAGTCCTCGCCAGTCGATGAAGATTCCACAGAACTTCGACTCACTGTGTCTTCCATGGTGACAAACCTGGCTCACAGTGGTCGAGCACAAGT
Organism: Octopus bimaculoides; assembly: GCF_001194135.2. NCBI lineage: Eukaryota > Metazoa > Mollusca > Cephalopoda > Octopoda > Octopodidae > Octopus > Octopus bimaculoides. The sequence continues at coordinate 162,653,907 of NC_068982.1, forward strand.
GAAAAGCAACTCTACCTAGAAAAACAATAAAAGACACAGAAAATAAACTTTAAAAATCAATTCCAGAAAGAAAAACAAAATATTTTTAATCATCATTATCATTACCATTTTTACATTCACTTTTCCTTGTATGTGCAGATTGCATAGTCTCTTCTTGTGTTCCTTTGTCAGCAACTTAGCAACATCACTTGTTGTGTTCCTTTGTCATCTCCTTTGTAAAGTTCAACATCCTAAGATCAGCTTTCACAACTTCCCATCTATCATTATCCATATGCATCACATGTCCATACCAATGCAGTCATCTTTTTTGCACACTACATCTCATACCTCTTATACCCAATTTTTCTTTCAGCTCAACTGTGCCTTGTCTTCCATGTGCACAAACATTGCATATTCAATGAAGCACTTGTTTTATCTCTTTCCATCCTTCACACATACTCTGCATTCACTACCTACATCTAATATTTGTTAGACTATTTTACATCCTTTCTAACATGAGTGGAAAGGTTTATTTATTGGAAAAAGTATTCTAATGATTGGATATTCATCCAATCTATTATTATTATTATTATTATTATTATTATCATTGGTGACAAGCCGGCAGAATCATTAGCACACCAAAATGCTTAGTGGTATTTCACCTGCTGCTATGTTTTGAGTTCAAATTCCATGAAGGTCGACTTTACCTGTCATCCTTTCAGGGTTGATAAATTAAGTACCAGTGAAACACTGGGGACCGATGTAAATGACTAGACCCCTCCTCCAAAATTTCAGACCTTGTGCCTTTAGGAGAAAGGATTATTATTATTATGTTAAACGATGATGATTATTATTGTACCACAAACATATCTTATTTTCCAGTCTGGTAAATGGTAATATTTAAACAATTCTACTTTGTTAGGGCTGACCAATGCACAATCATATACATTGACTTAGTGATTCTTTCATCACTACTTGGGCAAGTACAATAAAGTTTATTCTTTGTTGATGAGGTCATAATAAGACCAAAATATGCCTGTAGCTGTCTACCATACTTGCTGAAATAATTAAAATATTATTGGTAATTGATTAATATTGTTTGCTTGTTGTTTTTTTTCTAACCACATAATTATTTCTAATTAGCTTTTTAATGTTTAATGCACTGAATATTTCAACATCATCCAGTGTGTACATAACTATCAAGAGCTGTTGACATCTTGTATTTTTAGAATTTTAGGTTAATAATTGGTGAGGTGTCACTCTACAACAGATGCAATCCATTTTCGGTTTGAGTTAACTGCAGTAATTTGAAATGAAGTGCTTTGCCTAAGGATATATAATGCCACCTAGTCCTGGAACCAAATTCACAATCATACAACCAGGAGTCCAACAACTTAACCACTGGACCATAGGCATTCACTACTCAATATATCAACACTAACTTAACTAAGTAAATGGGTGTGTTACTCAAGCAGTAGATCTGCTCTTATGATCGTAGGATAGTAGTCAAAACACTTTAACTTCAATTATAGTGTCCTTTATCATCATTACTTTGATCTGAAATTGGTGTGTACTTCCATAACACACATACATTACATCTACATAAGTAATAATTACAGTATTTCAAGATCAATAAAGATAAAATGTAGTTAAATTTACTATCATAAAATCAATTGTAAATGATTCAATTCTATTAAATTTGCTGTAAAAACAATTTCCTTGGTTATTTGAAGTAAGTTAATAGTATGACTGACAATCATGATTATTGGAGAGTGGGCTATGTAATGTGGTTTTATGAGTTCTTATTGTTGTTTAGTCTCAAATCAACCCTGATCCAACAAACTTATGATCAAAAGCGTTCCAGTCTTGACAATCTTTTCTTTTTTTTCACAGTGTGTATTATGTTCTTCAATATGCTCTTTCTTTTTAAGATGGTAGGGACTGATCAGAAAGCAATTTGGTTGCTTTTTCTAGCAGCTTCAATAACTAAGTGGATCAAGAACAGGAAATCTTTTTTAAGAAGCGAGCTGCATTAGACATGGTTCATCATCAGGCAGGCTGCATTACCAAAAAAATGCAAGGTAATTTTTCATTCGGCATGCCATTTGAAAGGTCCTGCTTGCTGAAGTTTGCCCACAACTGGTGTAAGCACTGCCTCATCTGAATGGTATGATGTAGTATGGCATCTACCGTAGTATGAGCACATGGGGTTGTGTTGTGAGTGTAGTGTTGTTTGTGTATGTATTGTTGTGATATTGTGATATGATGTCACTATCAGTGATGCATGTGTGCGTATGTGCGTTCAGTTGTCTGGTGTGTACTGTGCAATGTTGTATGCTATGGTGTCTGATGCGGTATGAGTGTGGTGTAAAGTATGACATACTGTGGTGGTACAGTGTGTGGGATGTTATGTGTGTGATACAGCATGTATGATGTGTGGAGTTGTTATTGTTTAGTTTAGGTTAGCCTGCTTCAGCAGACCATTGATCAACAGTTCTAACCATGACCATCCCATTTTTTCGAACATAGCATATCTAGGATGATTTTAACAACACTTGTGAATATTCGGGTCAAGTCTCTGGTCTAAAGATAATTTCCTCCTTACTTTCCACTTGCTTCAGCAGCTCTCTAAGTCATCAAAAAATGAGTAGATAAAGGATAGGGTTAACTGAATTGTTTAGCATGGGCTTTAAGAGTGAGACATAGTAAGAATAGCAGAAACAGGGGAGGTGTAATGCATTAGATGGGTTAACCAGTTAAGAATTTTGTGCTGTATTTATAATCAAGACACATAAGTCTGCGATGACCAAGTCTACTTAGGTATTGAAAAGATGGAAAAAATATCTTTTATAAAACACTTGTAGCACTAGAAGTTAATCACCAGTCAGATTTAAAATTTAAAAATGATATATCAATGGATATTTTGTTTTTCTATCCTAGAGGCTAGAATAATTCAATGTTTCCTTCATTTTTTTAAGACAGTAAGGTACAATTTGAATGAAATTCTGATGTTGTTTCTAACAGGCCAAGAAACTACAAAAATTTTCTCCTAGGCTCAATGGAATGTGTTTGTATGACATCTGGAGAAAAGAATTTAAAGTTTCAGGCATTATTCCACTTTGTAAATTTTATTAAAAAGGCCATATAGTATATATTTCCTTTTGCAAGAGTCATGGTGGCTGAGTGGTAGAATTGTTAATCTTAAAATGAAATCTTCATAGTAAAACAATATTTCTGATGCAACCTAGTTGAAATGTTACCAGTGTTCACTCTCATAGATAAAAACCATCTCATTTACTCCACAGCTATTCACATGTATTAAAAGAAATGTAATACAACAAACCAGGTGTTTATTTTTGTTGTTACTGTTAGAAAGAGAAAGGGCAGTGCCTAAGTTTCCTATATTGGGAAGTCAAGAATAACTGGTTGGTTTGATTATAAAGAAGGCTATTCAAAAATTTAATCCATACAAAATAGACAAATAAAAGTTTTGTTCTTTTCAATGGTAACATTTAACTCTAATCTCATGTGAGAAACTCCTTTATTTTTTGTATGTGTTTCCCTTTGCTCCAATGAATGAATTTAGCTAAAATACTATGCAAACCTATTTTACAATACATCTATTAAAATTACAAACCTGTTTTGCAATACATCCATTAAAATGAAGGATGTCAAATCATTTCTTGAGATATATAAACATGATGTTATACTAATCAAAGAGGGAGCTTCTATGTGGTTATTCAACCAGCTAGCAATAGCAGTGAAATCTCTCTCAAATTATCCTTACCATCTTAAAAAAATAAATAAAACGGACACAATAATGTAGCCTAAGATACACACTGAAAATAAGACAGGGTGGCTTTGATCATAGATCTACTTGATCACAGCTAATCTGAGGTTAAACTACGGCAATATGTAGAACACATAAAATATAATATTAGTAGAAAACTAAAAGACAAACTAGCAAAATCCAAATTGAAAAATTAAGATATTTGAAATAACCTTAGAATTAAAACTTAGCGAAACTGTTGAATAAGTGAATGGCTCTTTCATTAGAAGCAACTTCTATTTTTATCCTTTAGTCTAGAGGAGTTTATCACAGAAACAAGAGAACAGTTATGAAAGCTCCATTCCTACCATATGTCAATATTCACTGAAGATTCCAGCACATTGGCAGGCTATGTGTGTCTTGGTCTAAGAAATGTTGTTGCTGTTCCATTTTTGGAATACACACCTACACAACTGTTTAGTTGTGTGTATGCGTGTGCGTGTGTGTGTGTGTGTGTGTGTGTGCATGCGTGCATGTGCACACGCATGCATGTGTGTCCATGTGTGCATGCATGCATGTGTTACATTATTTGTTTTCTTATTTCTCATCAAAGCATTGAAACTTTGTCCTGAATTATGTCCACACTAACCAGCTGTATGTAGTCTACTAACTGATACTCCATCAGTTACACCAATGAGGGTTCCAATTGATCTGATTAATGCAAAACCTTGCTCATGTAATTAACATGCAAGTGGATGAGCACTCCACAGACATGAGAACCCTTCTACTAACTAATCTGGAATTATTTAACATAACATTGACATCATTGTTGTTTACTCAGTTCCCCATCTCAGTTTATTCAGATACAGTGTCTAGTCAACCCTCACATCATCTCAGTTCACAACATTGATTAACTTTATCTTAGTTTTTTTTTAGTTTACTTTTTAGTTAAGTAACTCTAAGATTTAGTCTCTACCTAACCTTACTCTTTCTATGATTACCCTAATTATTTATCTAGTCTTATCAACTATAGCAGCAATTTTTAATTTAGGGATACTTGAAACGTTTCAGAGATCCATAAACCACTAATTGAAATTTATCCTTTCATTCAATTACAAAAATCTTTCATAAATCCCATAAGCCAAAATTATATTATCAAAAAAATCAAAACCAAAATGCATTAGGTTGTATGAAATAACTTGCCCATCTGGAAAACACGTTTGATCATTTATATTATATCTTGAAAACAATATTTAAAACTATTTTTAAGTATAACTGACTTCTAATACAATATATTCCTACCAAATATTTTAGTCATTTGAATATAAAAAGAATAAATTTCTATGAAGTCACTTTGCTGAAGGATGATTATATATTTTTGTAAAGAAGAATCTCTTTAAAGTTAGAGAGTTGGGGAAAACTGAGACTTTGAAATTTCTTGTATCACATTTCACAACTGGCTGGTCTTTAACGGTAATTAAACCTTGCAGGATGAAAACAGCAATTTTGTTGTTGTTGTTATTATTGCTGTTACTTTTAGTGCCAGAATAAAAATATAAAATACTGCAAATCAAAGGGATGTTAATCATCTCAACCTACCAAGTAAATAACATCCAACAAAAAAAAAACTTCTATATGGTCGCCTGATCTGCTAAATATAACAGCCAAATCTCCCTCAGATCACACCCTGCAATCTTAAAAAGGGAAGGGCACATTGTTGGATAATGTAGTCTTAGATACAAGTTGTCTGAAGAAAAGACAAGGTCATTGCTGGAACACCCTTAAACATACACAGGCCTGCTTGACCAGAGTTGACCTAATAGCAAACAGTAGCTACCAAGTAAATAAAGACATCACAAGCATTGGTGGCTTGTATCCAAAAGAAAAATTTAAAAAGAGAAAGCAGGGATTTTGCTAAAGAGTGCCTAATTTCTGATATTAAATTTTATCAAAATGGTGTGTTGGTAGACAGGGTAAACAACAGTGGAATTCTATACTAAATCTCTTTCACTGAATTATAGTCTTGATCCTTTATGTTCTCAGTTAAAATTATGTTGAGTTGGCTTTGTGCTAAATTTCTTAAATTCATTCAATTAACTATATTCTTAAAGTGAAAAGATTCTAGACAAAGGAAAAAATATATAAAACATTATAATAGACATATCAAAATTAAATATATAAAGCAATATCAGATCTATCAAAATTTTCAATTATTTCTTTATTTAGAAGGAATTGTTGATCAACTTAAATTAGCATCTTAATTTATTAGCTCTAAAAGAATACAAGAAAGATTAAGTCATCCCAAACAGGTTTTGGCTATGAATTGCATAAGTAAAGCAAGTCTCCAACTAACTATTCTATTTTTAGACATATATAAATATATTGCTTAATAGTAGAATAGTAGAGAGATGTTGACAATTTTCACTGAATATTTTAACAATTTAACTTAATTTCATTAATATTATCAGCAAGTGATAGGCTTAAGATACAAAGTAGAAGAATTATGATGGCAAAATAATCAATACTAATGTTAACTGACATATGAAAATAAGTGTTTGGTTTGGACAACAGAAACAAAATGGTCATTCAGTGAAGATGTTAGATAACTATAAACAGTAACTTAATACTATGTATGTGTGTATGGAACACTTGAAAACATGTGACTATGAAGCACTAACTTAACAGCTGTGGGTGTGTGCGTAAAGAGCATTTGTAAATTTTGCCTAGATGAAGACAAAATCTAACATTAGGAGAGGCTCTTGTAAACATGTGACTATATTTTATTTATAAAGAGAAAGAAATAAAGGAAAGGACTTTATACTAACAAAATATAATTTTCTAAATCTACTGATTTTAATTTTCACAGGTTTGGCATATTGTGTCTAGTTTGTGTGTGAATAATGCATGGTTAGGAAAGATTAGGAAGGAATAAAGGGTTGTGTTAACTGCATAAGAGTAGGTATTGTTAAATGTGGCAGTAAGTTGCACAGAAGGAAGAGAGTAGGGGACATAACCAAACCCTTGGGAACACTAGAGTTGAAAGTGAGGTAGGAAGAGCTATGTCAGTACATGCTAAATGGCATGATGTGATAGGAAGTTACCAAACCAAGAGATAAGAAATGGTTGGAGCCCATGGGTGGAAATTTTTGATAGAAAGTTTACATGCCAGACATTTCCAAAAGCTTTGCTGATGTCTAGAGTAACAACACTGCTTTTGCCAAACTTCTTTAGAAGAACAGTCCACTGGTGGGTGAAATAAGAGAATAGGTCTCCAGTGGATCTGGCTCTACAGAAACTATACTGATAGTGACTGAAGAGAGAGAGAGAGCAGATGGAGAAAATCATTGTTAATGGTTGTTTCCATTATCTTGGAGATATTAGAAGTGAGAACAATAGGGAAATAGTTAACTAGGTTGGAGGGGTTGCTTACTTTGGAACAGGACTCACTGAAGCATGCTTCCAAATGTCGAGGTATATAATCCAGTAGAGAGCGAGAAATTAAAGAGTTTGGTAAGTTTGGAGCAAGTTCTGGGGCACACTGTTTAAGTGTAATGGAAAGGGCATTGTCAGGACAGGTGGCTTTGTTTGTTTAAAGTAGCTGGAGGTATTTCTGCACTTGACATATATATAAGCTGTGTGAGAAGCCTACTGAAACAGAAGTGGAAAGATCTGAAGAGCATTGGCCAAGGATGTGAAGTTGGATGCAAAACAGATGGCAAAGGTAGAGGCTTTCTCCATTAGGGTACTGCTTATGGAGTATCCTTATATAGAAGGAGAGGTAAACAGAGTTGGTGGAAATCTTTTTGACAAGGAACCAGAAGGATCAGGGCATCAGTAGCATACCAGAGTAACAAGGGTTGCACTGCTGAGTGAACACCACCCAGGTTTCTTGTGTGGGGAATGTAAAGAAACATGGTTAAAAGGATAGTTTTAGTTACCAATATAACTATTTCTGAAGGGTCAGGAGTGAACCTGTGTGCTACTAGGGATAAGTAGCATAAAACCAGTGGAGTTGACCAATTGGCTGGTTTGAAGTGCTATAAGGTCCAAGGTAAATGGGATGTTGTGTGGTCTGTGGTTGTGTACTGAGCAGTTGTGATAAAGTAGTGGTTGGATGACCCTATGGATGCAGAGACAGTTATGTCTAATAAAAGGTCAAGGATGTTTGTAGTTTCTAAGTAATGGTCAGGAATGTAAAGAGGGAATGAAACAAGATGGTGTAAAAAGTTGAGAACAGCACTGGATTTTGCTTCCACACCAGTCATGAGTGTGAAATTTACGAGGAGTTATAAACATTGAAGTTAACAAGGATGATGAAAGGGAAAGGCAAAATATATATTCTCAATGTAGAAGGTGCAATAGTCAGAGTAGCTGGTAGTCTAAGAAGTTCAGAGAACAATACAGGGAACAGATGTATTTGGAGGAATGAGGAAATGAGATGTTGAGCCGGAGTAACTGGAAGTCACTGTTGCTGAACCTAGGTGATATAGGTGAAAGACAAGGAGATTGGAGTCTATGTATGTGCAGACACTACCTTTCAGAAAGAAATTTAAGTTGAGAGTATATCCTGAGCAGTGAAGATGGGTTGTGAATAGGAGTTAAGAAAGTTGTGCCTCAGGAGAAACATGATGTGTGATTTGTTTGAGGGTAAGTAGTGGTGTGTGGGACCTAGGCTGGACAGAAGACCTCAGATGTTTAAGAAGAAGGAGAATAGTCCAATGGACATATGCGTATTTTTTGGTGTTACGGGAAGCATAGAGGGTGCTTGGAAAGGTCATGGAAATCTTTGATCCAGACACCTGATCAGATGCTTGCAACAAGTGAACTCTGATAAGGATACCCAAGGGCTGGTTGTATGGTGGTGTTAAAGTTGGGCAGTGTGGTATGCCCACCATTAAGGCAAAAAGGTATGGAAAAACTTTATGTTAAAGGGGGCTACATTAGTAAAAATAAAACAGGAAAAAAAAGACAGGAATCTATATATATATAAAAATGAGAATGTGTGTCTGTCTGTCTGTCTGTGTGAATCCCTAAAACTCGAGAACTACGCAACCAATTTCATTCAGATTTTACACATGCCTTACTTAGGGTTCCAGTTGTGTTTTAGTCAAAAAAATTTTTAGCTTCTTGCAGAGTTCGAGCACACGGCAACATAATATCTCCTCCACTATTTAAGTATTACGTGTCAAAAGTGAAACAAAAACACTCATGTCAAATACTTTCACTTTAAAAATGAAACTATTCCACTAACTGAAACAATCACATTTCGATACTGTAATGACAGATACTTTCACAGAGAGAGAAAGAAAGAAAGAGAGAGACAGAAAGAGAGAGACAGAAAGAGAGAG
>NC_068982.1:162663933-162672777 GCF_001194135.2 Octopus bimaculoides
AAATCTCAGGGTCAAACACTGTCTGTAGCTGGTCTTCTCTTGGAAGAGCCCTGCTTCTCACATGGACAACTGTATGTTGGCTGCTCAAGAGTGGGCAGCAAAAAAAACCTATTTGTATATGCTCCACAAGAGAAAACAAGGAACATTGTTTACAACGAGGTGTTATAATCACAACAGCAAGAAAGTATGTACATGATCACCTTCTTTTACGAAACTTCATTGACTTTCATATATTTATATTGATATACATATTTTTACGTGTGTTTGGGTGCATGTGTGTATATACATCTCTATATATAAAGATGATGCGTAGTCTAGACGGCGTTTTTAGATTTCATTATTCTCTTTAACCCGGGCAACGCCGGGTATTTCTGCTAGTTAAAAATAAAGAACATTAAGAAGAACAAAAGAAGAATAACAGGAAAAAAATTATTTTATTGATATATGATAATGGAGGCCAAAGTCCAACCTGCAAGAACTTAAAACATAACCAAATACCACAAACAGCTAAGCCAGCTACCTACACTTTCTGTCACTTTACTTCTTTTAGATCATTTGATAGTAGTTTATACTATAACTACCAATAAGGCCTGTTTTTCATAAGAAAATTTTCTCATATTACTAGTAGACAGGCCAAAGAGTTGCAAAATAAATTGATCTTGGTAGGAAATTAATTCCAAAGAAGTTTTGAAGCCTAACTATATTCTCCCTTTACCAATGATAATGTAAAAGAAAGATTAACACAACTTTGTGTCTAAACTTCAGTTCCTTCAACTCTTTTGGCCTTAATTCTTTAATATTCTCAGACACTATTCATTATCATTCCTGTTCTCTCTCTCTCAATAGAAAGTGCCAAAATTTCTGTACAGACTATCAAACTGCCAACAACAACAAAAGTTAAGAGACTTCTATACAGGAGCTTGCTTTGCAAGAAATATCAGCCAAATCTCCCTCAAATCATGTCCTACTGCCTTAAAATAGAATGGCACATTGGATAATGTAGGGCTAGATACACCTGAGTGAAAAAAAGACAGAACAGCTGGAACACATTTGATGGGAGATCACCTGGAACAAGTGAACTGGTATTAAACTACAACAATCTAGCTAATTTTCACCAATGTATTTTTCCTGCTTCTTGTTTTATTATATTAACCAGCTTAAAAACTTGATTTAAAAGTAATTAATCATGCATAACTATGAAATCAAAAATATATTGGTATGCTAGCAATAGTTCGTCATCGTCATCATCCTTTATCTTAATACTTCAAAGACTGAATACATCTATTTCAATCACAATGGCTCAATGAGAACAATTAAACAAAATCTCCTAAAATCTGTGAACTCTTTTGCATACTTTAGGAGCAACATCACATCAATAGATAAAAAATGTAAATCACTGATATCATCAGAGCACATTGCCGGAGGGCCAAGGAAAAACTTATTGATGCACTCTTATGGACATTAGAACATGAACATACTTAGGTCAACTATCCAATAAAAATTATATTGTGCAAACACAGGATGATGCTATACTAACCTACCAGACAATGCAAGATCATGATAGATGGTGCAATTGAAACAGGTAAACCCAAATAAGCGCAACAAGATTATCAACTGTGTCAAGAAACATTGAAACAGTTTAAGTATCAAATATCTAAAAGCCTCTGAAAAAAAGTAAAATTTCATGAAATCTACAAGTTTGGATATATTCGATAATGTTCTTATTTGGGTACATCTATTTACATTTCAAATTTATATCACATTTCAAGTTTAGATATGTCCATGTGATGTTTCAAAGTTCAATATATCCATATGGCATTTCAGGGAAAGACCTTTATGGAATAGAATAAAAAAACATAGAAAAAAAATTTAATGTTTAAGGCACTATTGAGCATACAGCTTTGTAAAATTTAGACAGCAAGTTACACATAGGTGCCAAGTAATACTCATGTATCTACCTGGTGATATTTAGGTATCGTTTAATGTTTAAGCACTCAGTGATATTGCTCATGGTAACATATCCAATTATACTTAAATACTAAATACTGTTTAGGCAGCCTCAGACATTGTTATGATAAATTTCCCTCAAAAGACATTTTAAATGCTTTTAAGCAAAACAATCTTTTTTATATTTTACTTATAAATCAATTTAGGTCAGTAGGGTACTGAAGCCAACACTTTACTGTCTCATTTGATATCTCTTTGTTGTAAGTTCAAATTCTGCTGGCTTCAAGTTCTGGAGACAACACAATAAGTATAATTAATATACTTGATATTGATTTTATCAACTATTTCCCCTTCTACACACCTTTTGTCGCTTAAAAAAAATCAATTATAGAACTGAATGGACTCCTTTAAAGTGAACCTGCAATTCTGAATTGTATTGAACCAGATGTTGTTGTTGTTGTTGTGTGTGTGTGTGTTTGTGCATGTGAATGTATGATGTGAAATACATAGAAACACACATTATAATAAAGTCATCAACAATAATGGAATTGAGACCATTTATAATATAGTAGTAAACTCACTGAAGGTGGACAGTGGGAGTGTTTATATGTGTGTGGGTGTGGGTGTGGTTTTAAATTACTACTATGTACTAATCCAAGTTAAAATTTACATATTGAAATAAATGACACCTTATTTAATTAAAGGTTACATTGTGCCAGGTGGTATGTTTGTGTTTTCATAGGCAGACTGCAAAAACCACTGTAAATTTACAGCGAAATCTATAAATAATTCCCTACTTGAACATATTCTATACTAAAACAGTTTTGAAGAATGACATATTTAAGCTCATCAGAGAAAACAGTTTTGGTAGTTGTGACAACAGGAATTGGTCTTGTGATGTCAACTTAGCATATGCTATCTAACAAAGAGATTCTGAATCTCTGTGTGACAATAACATAAATTACATCTTTTGAACACTGCATGGTTGTCGTTCTTAAAACTTATCAGGGCAACAACTAAAACAGACATATGTAGGAATGCTTTCACTGATAGCTAATGAAATAAACATATTTAGAGAAAACTTCAAATATATTTTACAACAAAGGAAGTTTCATTTTAATTTCTACATTCCGATAACTTATTATTTCACAAAGAAGAATGAAAATGTATAATTTGTATTGTTGATAATTAGACCTAGTCACCCTTGACTGAGCAGAGACCTATGATCAAAGGTAATCCAACAATGACCATCCACCTCTTTTTTTTCAGGCATACTATATTCCTGACTACGTTAACCAATGAATCCATCCCTTTTTATGATAGTAGGAAGGAGATCTGTTACTATTTCTAACACATAAGTCTCCCTCATTAGCTTGTATTCTGTGTTGACATGTGATAGAAGTATCAAGTAATGAAATCTAAGAAAAAAAAAAAGTAAAATTATAATAAATGAATTGATATTTTCAGACAAAGATTAAAGGTTTATAACTGATGAAATAAATAAAAAATCAGATATAGCATTACCAATATGGTTATTTTATAGTGTAAACACTGTAATATGATGTAACAAACAGTACAAGCAAGTATACACTACAGTATCTTTATATATTATCTGGTAATACAATATTTGATAATAATAATCTATAATTAATGATTACTTAGGTGTATGTCAATATACATATATGTATTGGTGTGTGTGTGTCAGTATGTATGTGTGTGAATACAAATGTACACTAAAACATACACAGCCGCATGTGTAAATCTGAAAAAAATTAACTGTAGTACTAATATTTACCTATTACAAGTAACTCACACATAGGGTTTTTTTACTAATATTCCACTATGCCTCTCATATTTATTTCTTCACCATTGTCATATTCTCTTCCCAATATACCAAAGTTCAATGCCATTCAGTGGTACCTTTACACAACATTAGCATACATTAAATAACAGACTGTACAAGATCAGCAGCAATTTGTAACTAATACAATTTGTAACTAATAAAACATGAAATAACAATAACAAAGACGTTAATTTTATCAGGAAGACTGAACAAAATACACTGTCAAATTAATGTTTTTAAATATTCTCTTTTGATAAAATATATACCATTTTCTGTGAAATCATTATATGGCAGAGTCAAGTTAAGAACATATGAAAAATAAACCATTTCCAAGTAATCTTTTCTCTTTAGTACAATACATTTCTCTAGCAATTTTATTTTCTAAAATGTACCATTTTAGTTTAAAAGTGATAAGAAGATAATTAACAAAAATACAGAACAAGGAAGTAACGCTACAAGACAGTACACAAAACACTAACTAATATTGTGGAAAATATTACTTGATGCCATTTCTGACTCTCATCTGTGGAATGGTTGAAATACACAAGAATGGCACATTTTGCGTGAAGACCAAGATATCAATGATGTTCAGAAATGTCCACTATGATACAGCAAGCATTTCTATATGGCAGCTTAAGAATATGAGACTGTTTGTGGCAATCTGTAGAGTAGCAGCAGAAAGTTAAATAGGCTCACTATTTCCATACACTAACTGCTACTACTGCTGCTACTGCTGCTGCTGCTGCAGTAGTATCTATCAGCTACACAACAGTGTGAAACTAGAAGAAGCAGCCATAATATAATCGAGCAGGTGATTATTATCTGCTGCATTTACAACTGCAGAGAAATTGTACATGATCAAGTGCTATGTACATTGTTGAAGATCCAGTACAATTTCCTCACAAATAGCAAATAATGGACATACTTGTCTGTTTACACCAGAAGAATGTCAAACGTGAAAACACAAAAAAGCATTACTGAGTGCAACAATTAAAATGACATGAGAAATACATATGGAAACATCAACAACAATAGGATGAGAGAAACATAATATTTATAGACAATCAATCAAAGTGGATAATCAGAACGATATATCATGTAATCATACAAACATACATCATCAGCATATAGATATTTGTAGAGTGAAATGAAAATTAATTTAGATGAAGAAATAATGAAACACTTATAAATGAGAAGATAAAAAAACCCCAGCTAAATATGATCTTTTTTTTTTATATGTAATTTTAAAGAATTAAGACTTGCTATAATAGGGTACACTGAGATAAAGTATAGCTAGATAAAACTTTGAAGCGCAAGGCAGATTAAGAGGGAACCTGCATGTGGTTGCTCACCCTCCAAGAAAAAAAAAGCCACTAAATTTCCCTCAAAACACATCTTAATGTATAAACATGATTAATAGGAGTAGACACTTAAGTAATAGAAACCTTGACTTCATAGTCTGTTTATGTTTGTCTATCTTTCCTAGAACTAATCATTTCTATTGGACACTAACATGGACAACAATAAAAAATAAATGAATAAGTAAACAAACAAACCTTGTATTGTAAATTGAATAATCCTCTATATTTATACCAGATGGATGGAAGTAATCATACAGTATCTATTGATATTTAATTAACATTTATAATAAACAAAGTGTTATATTTTGATATTTAAATGAATTTTCTGGATACAATTTTAGAAGGTTATATCTAAACATATATTTATAGATAACAAACACATTGCCATGTTACCTACAGACTAGACCATATATCAGAAAACTACCTTTCTAAAATAGTTCCTAATGAGCAATGATTAGATTAAATAAATTTCTCAAGTTCAAGTAAAAAAAAATAGGTTAGGTTAGTGTTTTATAGATCCTGAGATAAGCTAATGACTAGCAAACAAAGCTCTCCCTTTCAAAGTAAAGGAAAATATGGCAGACAAAAGCACTTGCAAAAGTAAACATATTTCAGGTATAACAACATGAATGTAATACATTTTAAACTTAACAGAATCTAAATTTCAATAATTCACACAAACGACTCATGGACAATAACTATCTTTTGACTGTTGGGTATCACTTCTAACAAACAAATCAAATACAACTAAAACATAAGAGTGTCATCAGGTTCCTTAATATCCAAATGAGATTTTAAAAACTTGCATCTTTGCTGTATTGAAAAGACAGGATGTGAACTACACATGAAAAATTCTCTATGATGGTGAAACATGAGTAATATAGAAAAATTTACAACAAAAAGTTCTGAGGATTTCAACTAGTTAGAAGGAAGGCCCTTTATTCTAGGATAACTGAGTATCATCGATTGAAATGACTCCATGATATTACTAGTGTATTACAGGGACTTACTTCAGTCAACTTAAAACCCTGTGGAACTTGAAGCTGAAAATAGTAAAGTATTGTGTTAGAACTATATCCTACAAAATAATAATAGCCATTGTGGTCTACTACCACATATGCATCAGCATCATTGTTGATAGAATATTGTATAATATTTCAAAGTTCAAATCACATAAAATTCAAATTGGATATCTCATAATCACAGGTTGACCAAAGTCTAGTGAGTAAAATTTAGTATATGGAGAATATGCAGAAGCCAATTTGAAGAACCATTCTTATTTGTGGTAGGTAGACTAAATCTATTACTCAATTTAACAAGTTCACTTGATCCTCAGGTACCTTTATCAGAAGATATGTCACTGTTAAAGCGTACCTTCCTCCTTTTCTCTCACCAGTCTTGAAAACTCTGTTAAAGGTGGTGTGCTACCATTCTTCTTCTAAATAAGTCATAATAAAAAATAAATGTCTCAGAAATGTATTGCTTGTTTAGGCTTGATCAACCCTGATCCAGTATATTTCAGATCACAGGGTTCCAACTGTGACTTTTATAATTTATACAGACATAGTGTATCTAAGAAGACAAAAATCTAATGTATTTTTTAAAGCAGTGGATTGTAATTGTAAAATATTTGACAACTATTTCTAGTAGATCAAGTGACTACTTTGGTAAATGACAAACAGTGAGTCAACAAAAGAGCATTTAGCCAATGATAGAGCTTCTACATAGTCACTCAATATGCTAGAAATAGCACCCAACTGTCTCTTATAACACATCCTACCATATAAAAAACTGAGGACAAACACACTAATAGTTTCAAATTTTGGCACGAGGCCAGCAATTTCAGGGGAGGGGTAAGTTTATTACATTGACCCCAGTGTTCAACTGGTACTTATTTTATCAACCCTGAAAGGATAAAAGGCAAAGTCGACCTTGGCAGAATTTGAACTCAGAACATAAAAATGGATGAAATGTCAATAAGTATTTTGCCCAGCATGCTAACAATTCTAAGGTGGTGCAAGCTCACCACCTTAGAATAAAAACAATAATAAGGATCACCTTCATCATAGACATGAAGTTGAAGATTTATAGAATTTGTGAAATATGCAAAATAGTCTCAAGAAGAAATTGAAACTGAGAACTTACAATCATATCATAGCAATAACAGCAATTATAGTAATTGCTTATAGAATGAAATTTCCTGAAATACAGGAGATATTGGAGAAGGCGAATGCAAACAAATCTTATCTGCACTAAGAAGTGTTTTACTGATAACTTCCTTGGAAAATTTATGGAGAAAAATGTTAAAGTGTGACACTCAGGCTTTTCTAAAGTTCACAAGTTGAAAGTGGTTCCAACTATAGACCAAAGCTGAAATGTAACAGCTAGTTAGATCTGCTTGTTTGGAACTGACCTGAAGCAACACAATAACATAATACCAGTTAGGTCTGGTATTGATCAAAACTGACCTGAAGATACATAACAATACACAGCCAGTTAGATTTATTCAGTCAGAGCTGCTCTAGGCCTACATAACCACATAATGCCTGGTCTGCTTGGTCATAGATGACCTGGGGGCTACATGACAACATATTCCCAGTCATAAAGATAGCAATACTGATTCTTTAACATAACCACTACAACCAGGATAAAAAGCTGGATTTTAACACAGTTCAGTGGAAATGTACTCTACAGGATTCAACCAATAAAGAAATTGATGGTGGCAGTATTTAACTTTTTCAGTGCACAGTAGAGTAGGCATAAAGGCAAGACTACTGATACTTTACTTGTACGTCTCTTTTATGTTCTGAGTTCATCTCCTATATACATGTGTGTGTGTGTGTGCGTGTGCGTGTGTGTGTGTGTGCAGGAGCGCATGAAAATGTACATATATTTGACTGCATATAACATCATCCTCATTTTATGTCCATTTTACTATACTGGTATGGGTTAGGTGGACCTCACATCAACTCATTACTCATCACACTTTGCACTATCTGTCACACACAGCAACACTGAAAACTAGCCAACTTTGTTCTTGTGCATACTCTACAATGGTGGAATTTTTTCATACCACCAGCACTAAGGTTCTTGCCTGTAGCTAGACTAACGACTATCTTTTACTTGTATTAGTTCTTATTAACAATTACTGTTCTATTAAATGGATAACATCTACTTCATAGTTTCTACAGCTTCATGCCCCTCCTATCAGTAACCACTTGACAGTGTACACCAGTTGCATTTTGTTATGTCATCAATACTACAGAAGTTGTTGACAGCAAGATTAAAGGGTCTCCTCTGCATTTTATTAGTTCTTATTTTGAGTTACTGCCCTTAAGGATGGATAACCTGCAATGCATCTGAGCTGTCCATATATATCATCATCATCATCATCATCATCATCATCATCATCATCGTTTAACGTCCGCTTTCCATGCTAGCATGGGTTGGACGATTTGACTGAGGACTGGTGAAACCGGATGGCAACACCAGGCTCCAATCTAATTTGGCAGAGTTTCTACAGCTGGATGCCCTTCCTAACGCCAACCACTCAGAGAGAAACTGAGATGCAACCGGATAAATTCAAATCTCTTTCATGGATATATAATTATGAACAGAAGTCATCGTACTGTGGTGGCTACATCGTGGTATGTTGATTCTTGTTTATTTTTATGTGTCTCGACCATACATGTA
>NC_068982.1:162674847-162689027 GCF_001194135.2 Octopus bimaculoides
CTTGTGCGGGTGGCACATAAGATGCACCATTTTGAGCGTGGCCGTTGCCAGTATCGCCTGACTGGCCTTCGTGCAGGTGACACGTAAAAGCACCTACTACACTCTCTGAGTGGTTGGCGTTAGGAAGGGCATCCAGCTGTAGAAACTCTGCCAAATTTAGATTGGAGCCTGGTGTTGCCATCCGGTTTCACCAGTCCTCAGTCAAATCGTCCAACCCATGCTAGCATGGAAAGCGGACGTTAAACGATGATGATGATGATGATGATTGGAAAAAATAATAAGGTACTCAGATATCTGGATGGTTGTAGATTTTCAGAGTTTTATTAATATGTCACATGTTTTATAAATATTAGCGCTTGTACCTATTCTTGTAGGTTCTTCAAAATATGATTTCACTTCAGAGGTATGTATATACTGTCTTTTACTGTCTTGTTCTCACTGTCCTGTTCTTGTTTACACTTTCACTCTCCGCAAAAAATTCCAAATTTTATTTAATTTCTTTTGCGGGAAGGACTGTTCCAATGAAGTTGTGTAATGTCCTTGCCTTTGAAACGCGGAGTAGATGGAACAGGGACAACTGAAGAAGGGAAATATTCCTTATGTTGCATGCCTTGTTTCTCTGTTTGTTTTTTTCGTTGTTCGAAAAAAAGTCCGTTTTCTGTCTTTGTCTTTATGTTTTCGTTTCTCATTGTGCTTAACGTTTTTTGTGATGTCCTGTACCCATATATGCATGTATGTATACATATAGATGTAGGTATGTACATATATGTATGGATATATGCATATATTTATATATTATTTATATTATATATATATATATATATATACATTATTTAAGTAAAACATTACTGAGTTTGATAGGTTTGTTGACTGGTTTAATATATGAAATATATTAAAATAAATGAATAGTTCTACCGAATTTAACATTCAGTAATTCTAAACAACTTGGAGCCCAAATTGCCATAACTGAAGTATTCTCTGGCATTAGGTGTCAGTTATAGATTGCATGTATATCTTAGACAAAGTTTTCTTCTATGCAATGTATGATCACTTACAGAGGTGCTTCTTTTTCCTTTGAGAAAGAAGAATTGCATATTTTGAGCATTGTTGCTATTGTTTAACCCCGACCCCAATTAACCATGACTGAGTGGACCTATGATCAAAGACAATCCGGCTGTGACTGTCTTATTTTTTTAGAAGTATTTAAGAAACAATAATGGTGATCATGGTTAACATGAAAAAGTGAATCATGATGATGATGATGACAGTTACTATGACAATGTAAATGATTATGATAATGATGATAGATTTTGGAATTAGCATAAGATATAAATAGTGTTGAAGATAATAATGAATCAAAGGTTAATTAATGATGTAATTAATTAATGATGTAAGAATATTTAACTGATATTGTCATTAATTGTACAACAACTTGACAATAGTTATGTTGAAAACTCAATAAAATTAAAGATCAAGCTTCAGGATATAAAATTCTATATGAACAACTTTCTGTCTGTATCAGATATCAAATGTGAGTAGTTAAAGATCCATCAGTTAGGATAGCATGAAAGGAAGAAATTTGTAAGTCATCATCATTGTTTAATGTCTTCTTTCCATGCTGGCATGGGTTGAATGGTTTGACAGGTCCTGGCCAGGCGGGAGCCTGCGCCATGCTTCTGAGTGTGTTTTGGCATGGTTTTTATAGCTAGATGCCCTTCCTAGCACCAACCACTCTGTAGAGTGGGCTGAGTGCATTTTACATGGCACTCACATAGGCGAGGTCAGTTTCGGTGTAGTTTTTACAGCTGGATGCCGCGCTTCCAAATGCCAACCACTTTACAGTGTGGACTGGGTGCTTTTTAAATGGCACCTACACTGGTGGGGTCACCAAGTGACTTTGCAAGACAAAGAGTCTTTGAGAGAAGAGGGGGCAGTGGAGGAGGTGATCTTGTGTCAGATGATGAAAGATTAGAGAGTGGCAGAGAGGCAGAAACAGATGTCTTGCTGTAGAGGAGGTTCATGGTTAAACAGCCAGAGAGAGGGAGAAAGAGAAGGAGAAAAAGAGGAAGAAAAAGAGAATGAGGGTTAACAAAAATGAGGGCAGAAACAGTTACCTAGAGAGAGAGTGGGAATTAACAAGGTGTGCTGCTGTAAATGGTTATCTAGTCAGAGGTAAGAGCAAGGGAAGAAGGGAGAGAAAGGGTGATCAAGAATGAGGGCAGAAACAGGTTTGTTGTTGTAGAAGAGATACATGATTGCTCAGCCAGAGGGGAGAGCAAGGGAAAGAGAGAGAGAGTAGGAGACAGCAAGAGCAGGAGAGGCATGGCAGCAAGTGCCAGGGTATACTTGCAAGGAACAGGGATCAGGGTAAGGAAGAGGGAAATGAACTGTGGCAGGTGCTGGCAGGGTATTGCCAAGGAGTTGAGAGTGGGGGAGTGCAGCGACTGGAGAGAATTTGGGTATACAGAGGGGAGATGGGGAAAGCAGCGTTGCATGAGCAGGGTAGTGAGGACTAGGTTGGGGAGTGGGGCTGGAGAATGCTGTGACTGGTGGAAATCTGGGTATGTAGAGGGGTGGATGGGGGAAGCAATGATACAGTGAGCAGGGTAGCAAGGATTGGATTGGAGAGTGGGAGATAATCATAGTGTATGAAGAGGAAATGTGAGGAAGAGAAGATAAACACTTTGGGAAGGGAAGGAGGGATGTAGTTTGGTTTGTTGGGGTGGGGTATGTGAAAGTTTTATAGTGGGACACAACGCTTCTAGAACTCGGGTTCACTGACGTGGAGGCGTCTTCTCTAGAACCTCATATCGCATAATTACATTTCCTATAAATGCATGATATACATAGTGACCATAACCATTACAACTGATAAATTTCATTAAATATTATAGAACTGCTATTTAACCTGTTATTTTCATAAAGCTAATCCAAGTTCATTAAAATAGAAACCACAAAATTATAAAGAGGCTACTTCAAGGCATTTTGTCCAGCATTTAAATTAACAACAGTACATGCAAAATCAAAAGACACCAAGAGATGGCATGGCTTAACACAAACAATAATATAAGATAGTACAAAACATCACCCTCCACAAATATATAAAATACAACATTTATTGCAAGCTTCAGTAGTCAGCTGGACTACAATAGCTATAATATTAAAATGCTGGACTATTAACTATATGGATATTCTGTTGCATCTCTGAGCAAGGCACCTAACTCAACTTTCTCTAATTCGTCTGACCTAAACAATCAATAGATTCAACTATCTTTCTTCACAGCTAAGTGGTAAGCGTAAAGAAGGATATTATCCAATTGTGAAAAAAAAGAAAGGTCCCAAAATAAACAGCAAAAAAATGAGGTGGAATCATTCTATAATCAAATAAAACAACGACAAACAAGCCAATGATGAAACTTGGTAGAAATATTAACCAAACCTCTCTTAAATCAAACCCTACTTCTCTTTTTTTTTTAAAAATGGAGGGTAATATTGTTGTGGAAATACTTTGTCTTTACTGTCTAGGACTAAACAAAACAAAACAACAACCATCACTATTACTAAGGATTTTAGCCAACATTACTAATGAGTCAACAATAGAATCAGTGAAGCCAATAAGAGAACTTGTATATGGTCACACAACTTGCAAGAAACCATGGCCAAATCTCCCTCAAATCACACTGACACCTTTAAAAGGGAAAAGCTATACTGGATAATGTAGCCATGGAAACCTAACTGAAAACAAGACAGTACAAACAAGTTATGTCTTTCTTTGATCATAGAACAACTTAACCAAAGCTGACCTGCAACAAAACAACAACTATAACCACTATTTCTATACTTTCACAAACTCAGGATACGAAAGAGTTCTCTCTCTCTCTCTCTCTCTCTCTCAAAGATGGACTCAACACATCAGAAAATTCTACCAATGACATACAAACTTACAAAAAAAACTTTATACTATAGCCACTAACACTATCCTAAGAATATATATACTAACTACTATAACAACTAATTCTATCAGAGCTATTTTTTTGTTTCTTAAATTTTTTTATGCTAATCTTCAGAAGCTGTTTTGCTTTAAAACTTGTTTTATTGATTAAAACTTACTTTTAAATTAATTATTAGGTGGTTCATATTAAAAAGCTTTAAGTTCCTATCAAATTGTGTCCATGTCTATCTGAGAGTGTATCTAAAAGAAGTTCATTCAATATACAGGCAATTATGTACTTATCAACAAAACACTGATTCACATATACTCTGTTTCCTCTTTAAACTTTTTCTATTTCTACAACATCCTCTGTTCCTCTCAATTAGTCTGCATATTACCTCCACTCAGACTTATTTACCATCCATTTCTGATCTTTCTAACATATCTATAACTCACCTTTCAGACCCTATACTCCATCTAGTCATTCCCTCAAGACTGTAACTATTCAGAATTCCATCCCAGCAAACATTGATGTTTAGATGTTCAAACTGAACTACCAGCCACATCAATCTCACCAATCTTGGAGACCTGTACCACTGCCCTTCTCTTTCTTATAAAAACATGATCTGGTTTTCATTGTGTCCAACCATCCCCATACAAGTACATCTTGTACCGGTACTACACAGAATTAATTAGACTATTTGTTGTACATCACCACCATCAACTCCTCCTCCTCCTCTTCCATATCTTTCAATTTAATAGCTGATTTTCCATACCAGAAAGTGATGAACAGGCTTGTAGTATAGTAAATCCCTACTCAACCCCATCTTGCAGCATTTTGTTTGTGAGGTACAACATCTAAAGATCTGACTTTATCTTTTCTATCTATGTCTAATGGAGTCGCTTTCCGCAAGTAGCTTCAATGTTGTCACCTGACCTGTGAGAATAGCAACCAAATCTCCTTCAAGTTACACCCTATCATCTTAAAAAAAAATTAAGGAAACGTTAGATAATTTAATCTAGGTATTCTTAAAAAACTAGACCAGTTGGAATGTGTTTGATCATAATCTGTTGGATCAGGGCTGAGCAGGAACAAAACAATTGTCAGTACACCACATTTTATCATCTGGCACTTATAATGTATACACAAGTTTATACCAACAGTCATCTCTCCCGCACACATCATTTCATGTCATTAATACTCAGCCATTCCTTAAACTCACTCAATTTCCATCATTCATATAAGTTAACATTAACATAACAATAATACACAATCAACAACAAAAGCATCTAAGAGAGAAATCCACAGAAACAGCTGAATAAAAACAGACTGATCTAATTAACTGACAATATCCTAACAATCAGATTAAACAGAGTTTAATAGGATTATCATCACAACTTGGTACAGATTCAGTCATAGTACTGCACTATTTTCAGAAGGACCCTAACCCTAAATTGTGAGGTTGTGAAGAGGGTAATTTGAGCAACAAATAGTACATGTATCTTGTGGAAAGTACTACTGGATACTGTGAATAGAGGTGCTTCATTCATTCATTCATTTTATATCCATTTTCCATGCTAGTATGAGTTAAATGAATATATATTACCAAGGCATTGTTTTACAGTAAGATGTTCTTCTTGTAGTTACCTTACCTGATTTTCAAGTAAAAGATTTTTCATTCCAGTTGCCTTTAAAAGCAAAACGCTAGCAGATAATTTGTTGACAGGAAATTGTCAACAAACTATGGTTAGTATTTATGGGTACTGATATCAGTAGCTATATCATGGTCAGTAATAATGGGTGCCATTACTAGTAATTGGGAGACAGAGTCAATTGTTGCTGGGTTAACCTGTCTTTTCAATGTCTTTAACCCTTTCACTAACATATTTCTAATGTGCTTTAATTAATTTTTAAAATATTCAAGAATTTGAAGGAATTTAGCAAAATGTTTAATTAATTTAGCATAATTAATTTGCCTCAGGTTATGCTGTACTGATGATTTCAAACAAGGATGAAATAGTGCTATACATGGATACCAACAACTCAAAATTTTAATATCTTTATAATGTGTAAGAAAAAAAAAACAAATTTAAAATTCTGTGCACCTATTTTCTCCTGATTTAAAATTCAAAATTCCAATTCCACATTAACTTAATCTAGAAGGGATTGTCTCCACTATTATGGCTGACTACCAAGGGCAAAACACATATGATAATAAAATAACTTTGTCATTATTAAGCTGGGAGTTATATAACATAAAAAAAAAGATTCTTACTTGAAATTATGATTGAATTTTTGATACCAACCTGCCCAAGACAACCCCTGCTTCCTGTTTTAAAGTGATCAAAATTAAAACCTTTCATCAAAATTTCATGTTAATTTATGACCCTAACACCAGCTTAATAATGACAAAGCTATTTTAATAAAGTTTTCATTACTTTCAAAATTATTTGAGTCACAAGCAGTGTGTTTTAACAGAAATATAGTAATGAAAGGTTTAAATATAAACTCTATAACAGGATGTGAGTTGTAATAGTGAACTAAGGATGGCCTCAAGTAGATAAGTAACAAAAGGGTTAACAGAGTCTATTCAGTTGCAAACATTTGGATCAGATTTCCAATTTGAGAACATCAAGATTTTCCTTCCTTCTCCCCACTAATCACAGAAGGCCTGCGAAAAGTTCATAGATGCTGCTCTTCCTCCTCTTCTGACTATGCTGTTAATGGATAGTGATGTGAATGCATTGGCTACTATGGTGAACGGTTGTAGTAATGATGTGTAATCAATAACAGTGGGAATCATAAATAGATTGTTGTCAAGAAGGAGACAATGAAGTAAGTCAGTAATAGCTGAACTAATCGGAGGCTATTCTATACTAGAGTATAGAAACAAAGGTGTTGTTGATGATGATGATGGAGATGATGATGATGATTTAGCTACAATATTAACTGTTGGAAGAAAGATTTAGTGAGCAACAAAGTTGAAGAGGGTAGTTAACAATTGTCAGGTAACAAAATATTACACAACTAAGATAATCAATGATGAACCACCATCCTCTATTCTTCAATGTAGAGGAAGATAATGTGAACTGACCCTTTGCTTTACAAATGTTTCCACATTAGCAGCCATTAGTGTATTCTGTGTCTAGTCTTAGTACCAGTCATTTCAATTTGCTTATTATTCTGTTGACCAGCATAATTATTTCAGATCTTTCTAAATTGATGCCTCAAGATAACTAAGTAAAAATGTTATTGTTTAACCCCAACTGTCCTGATTGAGTTGATCTATGATTACATTGTCCAGTGTGCCCTTATTATTTAATCCCACTACAACTCCAATCAAGCAGACTCATGATCAAAGCAATTTGCCACAACCATCTAGTCTCTTTTTATTACATTCAGAACTACATTTTGCAATATATGCCTTCTATTTCTAAGATGGTCAAGTGTAATCTGAAGGTGATTTAACTGATGTTTCTAGTAGGTTGAGTGACTATATAGAGGCTTCATCAGTAGCTTGGGCTGACCTAGTGGCTAATTTTTATAGTTGCAGGTTAGGTGCAGTAAAGGCGTTTCAGAGAAATGAAAGAAATGTAATAGTGAAATGAAATGTGAGTAGAAGACAAATACACGGAATAGGTTTAAATGGAGATAGCAGAGAGTTAAGAAGTTCAGTGGAACAAAGGCCATTGTTGTAACAGTTAAATTAAAGTCATCAAACATAATGAAGAGAGAGAGGGGAAATCTAATTAATTAATAATACTTATGTAGTGCGAAGAAAACATTAGCTTAATAACTAACATGTTACTGTACATCAATATAGTGATTATTTTAATACTGAATTGGCAAATACAAAGACGTCTGTACTCAAATAATGAATAAGACTCTAACATGTCTAGAATTGTCACCCATACTTTGCAAAAAAATTAGATTAAAATAATATTACACATTAAGCCATTTTCCTTTAATCATTACTTGAGATAGCAGTAGTTAAGGAAGGAGACACAGCTGGATGGTAGCTACAAAAATAGAGAATATGTATGTGGGAGCAGTTTTCTCTCAGATTGTAGTCCACTTTGTAGGTTAATGTAATGACTACAACATGTCATGAAAGAAGGAAGAAATTTATTAAGATGTGACAGTGACAAAATTGAGATTTTTACTACAATTAGTTCACTATTAGGTTTTATGAACAACAATTTTGATTAATTCCAACAAATTATTTTAACAAAGAAATCTATTAAGTATCTCTATTTAATAATAACTGAAATTCTGAGACCTAACATTTATATGAAGTGAGACAAGGTGAGAAGAACAGTGAAGTCATATAAAGCCAATCTACTAGTGGTATGAATTGTCTTTACTCTTAAAAGATGGAAGACCAAAACAATCAATAAAGTCCAGTGTCCTACAAAACTGCCAAAGGAGATAGGGAACTGTTATTCCTTTTCTGAGCTAACACAAATAAAAACACAAATGATGATGGTGGTGGTGGTGGTGGTGGTTGTGGTGGTGGCAGCGGCAGCAGTGGTGCTGCTGCTGACAAAGCCAAATGATGGTGATGTGATTGGTTTGTTGTTAAAATACTTCTCTATATTGTTGGTACCTCACTAGAACATTCACCTAATTACTCTATGAAATCTGAATAAATGATTAACTAATTCTTTTATCAATTAGTTTTTAATTAGCTTCAATGATTATAAATAATCATTAAACAAATGATTCGCTTTATTTTCAATATATGCAAGGCACAGGTTTGACTATGATTAAGAAGATTTTCTTTCCAACCACATGATTTCAACCTCACTGATTGGTACCTTGAGCAAATTTTTTCTACTGCAGCCTCAGGTCAATCAATCAAAGCTTCATGAGTGAATTTGGAAGATGGAAACTAAAAGAAGCCTGTTGTACAGTCATGCCCACAAGTATGGCAGTGTGGGTAAGAAGTTTGCTTCCCAAACGTGATCTCAGGTTCAATCTCACTATGCAGCATTTTAGGCAAGTGTCTTCTACTATAGCCTCCGCAGGCCAACCAAAGTTTTGTGAGCGGAAATTGTCAGAAACCGTGTGTGTGTGTGTGTGTGTGTGTGTGTGGGTGTGTGTGTGTGTGCATGCGTGCACCCTTGTCTTCAATTCATGTGATAGTTGTAAATGAACATCAATGTCATTCAAGAAATGTTGTCTGATTTCAGTCTTCCATGAGAAAAACTCGTCTGGCCATGAGGAAATATTGCCTTGCATGGAAACAGGTGAGAGTTGGCAACTTGAAGGGCATCTGACTGTAGAAAATCTACCTTGACAAAATTCTGGCTAACCAATGCAAGCATGGATTATGATGATATATTGTGTGTCTGTTTGTGTGAGTTCATATTTCCCCTCATCGTCACATCTGTTATTTGTAAACAATGGCTTTGCAAGCAAACAGTGTAATTTGCTTGCAATCAACTACAAAAGCGTGTCCAAGTTTCTTGATATGTCTTGACATGTTGCACAATCTTTATAAACAAAAAGCTCATTCAATTGGCATCATTTGTTTCCAATTCTCCATGTAACGATGCCCAAGCTGCTTGCTGGACACATGTTTGCAGGTGTTGACATCAGGAAGGACAAGCATCTGGCCACATAGAAACTCTGCCAGCTTACTCTCATCTGACCCATGCAAGCACAGAAAAGGACATTATGAAGATGATGATGACGATGACAAAGAAATAGTTGCCTTGTAACAATGTTAGAATTCAAACCAAATGTCTAAGAATTTGGTAATTTCTAGACATTGGAGTTTACCAAATGTTTAATGTCTAGATGCAGTCAGACATGCAACATAAAAACCTGGTCAATAGTACAAGTGTAATTTAAGAATTTCATCCCAGGTCAAGTACATCTATGATCAAAAACATTCCAATCATGACCAGCCCTCTTTTTGTGTATTTAGGAATATATTATCTAATGTATCCTTCTCCTTTTCAAAGATGGTAGACTGTGATTTGAGGGATATCCCAATGCTATTTCTAAAAGTCAACCAACTATAAGAGAGTCCTTCATTGGCAGTTTACAGTTCTGTGGTGTGAAAAAGTTAGCTTGCAAATAACATACCCTAACTGTAAATAGGTACAATAGAGTAGAAAGAGAAATAAAGAGTAGTTGTCTTAAACATTATGTACAAAATCTGAACAATAAAATCTTGTGATCTATGAAGCAATACACAGTTTACAAATTAATGTAAATACCTGTAGTTTAAGACCAATATTTCTAACACTTGACACCATCTTAAATCCATTAAATAGTGACAACAAATATCAACAAGTGAAATAAAAGTGGTTGCCTGACCTTTCAAGGAAAAATAGTATCCCTCATTTGTAGTCTACTATGGGTGCTTAGCAAAAAGCTAGAATCCAAGTTAGATGGAACTTACACCTGAATGTTAAGAGCCGTCTTAAACATATCATGGAGAACTCATTCCACAAAGAAACAGCTGCACAGAGATCTCATGCCTAATTCCACCATTATAAGGAAACGGTGCTTGTGCTTTGCAGGACATTGCTGGCAAGCTGAACAAGAGCTGGAAAGTGATCCAGTGTTATGGATACCAAAGCATGACCATACTTGAGCTGGCTGTCTGAACATAATATATGTAGATCAGCTCACCAGAGACATTAGATGCCTCCTTGAAGACCTCCCTCAGCTAATGCAAGACTGAGATGGATGGCATGCACAAGTTAAAAATGTCCACCAGATGATGATGAACTATGGAGAGGGAGGAGGGTAATAACTGTGCAAAAGACGGCAACATAAGGAAAAAGAAATAGATGTAGTCAGGGATAAAAAACTAGATTTGCTCCTGGTACCCACTATCTTTCATCTTTTACTTGTTTCAGTCAGTGGACTACGGCCATGCAGAGGGACCACTTTGAAGGGTTTTAGTCGAATGAATTGATCTTAGTACTTATTTTTATAAGCCTGGTACTTGTTCTGTCAGTCTCTTTTGCTGAACCACTAAGTTACAGGTACATATACAATCCAAAGCTGGTTCTCAAGTGGTGATGGGGGATAAACACGAACATAAAGACACACACACACATTTAAATGATGGGCTCCTTTCAGTTTCTGTCTACCAAATCCACTCACAAAGCTTTGGTCAACCCTGGGCTATAGCAGAAGTACTTGTAGAATAATAGAATAATACTACATTTGTATAACCAGTGTCACAACATTATAACATTAACAGAAACAACTTACTATAAACAGTGAAACGTTTAACACTACTAAGATATAGAACAGCCACAGTATAATACATCTATGCTTTAACCAGTCTACAGTATAAGTCTAGAATGTTATAATCACTGAATACTATAAAATTATTATGGTATAACACAACTAATTTGCTGCTAAAGCTCAGACTTACAACTAAGTCCCATATAAAATTTCAGAATTGTCTCCCCTATCTTTTTGACTAGAATTGACCATTAGATAATTACTGTTTTCATGACTAAGGTTGTCTGTTTTATATTTCTTGACTTACTACATAAGATATGCTAATGTCTACTTTACCATTTGAGTCAACATATAACATCACAGTATAACAATATATATTATATACATAGTCAACACTGTAGCATAATACAACCATAATAATACGACTGTGGTACAAAGCACCCACTATATAGGCACTTGACCTGCTAGAAATAGCAGCTAAATCTTTTTTTAGATCAAACTTTACTGTCTTAAAAACAGGACACATTGAAGCATTTCACTTTATTTAATCCAAATAAATGATTAACTAATTCCTTTATTAATTAGCACTTAATTAGTTCCAAAACTTATCAATAATCATTAAACTAAATTAACATATACAAACAAATAGTTGTTACAGTAGTTGTTTTACTATGTCAAAATTCTAAATAAAGATATCATCTGAGACTACCATTTGTCCAGATATGGTTAAGCAACGTAACAAAACAAAAAAAAAAACTGGTCAATAATTTATTATAAATACAATTGCTGTTTAACATCAGACCAGCTCTGATTACATCAGATATATACATATATATATATATATATATATATATATATATATATATATATATATATATATATATATATATATATATAAACAAATAGTAAATGAGTATATGCATATATACGTACAGGTATGTGCATACCGACATCCACCTGTATGTATAGGTGCATATCTGGGTACAGGACATTGCAAACAAAACAGAGACGAGAAAACACACAAGCCACATAGAGAACATTCTACTTCATCAGCTACCTCCGTTTTAACACCGGCGTTTAAACACACACACATACATACATACATAATCAATGACATTCCAGCCATTGCTGAATATACTGTCCGATGTGTTCTCTTTTTCAAGATGGCAGGATGTGATCTATAACAGATATTTGGCTGCTTTTTCTAGAAGACCAAGTGACCAAGAAGAAGCACCCTCAGTGGCTCATGGTCAGCAGTTTACAGTTTTTATGGTGTGATCAAGATATATAACTTACAAATGATTTAGTCCTACTAATTGGAAGAAGGTAGGAACAATTTAACACTTTCACCAATGATAGCACTATAAAAGTGTCTAGTCTCCTTTGTTTGCTGTAATGAGTTCAGCTCCTCCTGTACATAGCATAGCTTGGTGAGGAATAAGCCCCATCAAGCTGACTTATTCACGACACATGACAAGATTAAACTTTCAGTGGCACCTCTACAAGTGAATCAATTAAAGAATACACTATCTTTTATCTTTTATTTGTTTCAGTCATTAGACTGAGGCCATGCTGGGGCACCACCTTGAAGAATTTTTAGTCAAATGAACCACCCCAAATACTCAGCATTTTTTTTTTTTTTTAGCCTGGCACTAATTTAACAAGTCTCCTTTGCTAAACTATCAAGTTATAGGGACATAAACACACCAACACAAGTGATGATGGGGGACAGACATAGGCACAAAGACAAACACATAGACACACACATATATATACATACATATACATATACATTATGGGCTTCTCTCAGTTTCCATCTACCAAATCCACACATAAGGCATTGGTCAGCTCAAGGTTATAGAAGACATCTGCCCAAGGTGCCACGCACCAGGACTGAACATGGAACCATGTGGGTGGAAAGTAAATTTCTTATCACACAACCACACCTGTGCCTATGTATATATTAATATTCTATAATAATACCAATACATTATATACTACAATATATGCTACTAACATATTACAGTGACTACAATATGTAACACTGACATATCTTTCACAATATGCAAGAATAACAGAATATATATACTACAATATGCAAGAATGTCAGAAAACATAATATATCTACTGCAATATTTAAGACTGATATGGTATTTACTATACTATCTGACTAATAGTGACAAAGTATACTTTTCTACTTATTTAACACTAAAATAATATATTAACAATATGTGACAGCGATGCAGTATATCTGCAGCAGTGACATAACATATCTAACCGTAATTTGTAACACTGACTATATCTACACTGATCTAACTTATTAACAATATGTACACTGGCACAGCATATTTACTACAAACCACAACAGTGCTACAAAATCATTATTGCTACTTTGAGTCCTGGTGCATTATGTTATACATCAGTTGAAGGTTGACAGCAGTCATTTGCAATAAATATAAAGACTCGTATATTTTATGCTCTGAATACTGAAGTTGCTCATTTTGGCTGAATTAAATCTTTTGATTCTCAGCAACTGTTTCTCATCACAATATATTTGGCTAAAACTCAGAAATTATTTTCACAAATTCAACCAGAATGTACTCTGAGATATAGATTTCTGCAGTGAAATACAACAATGAAAAAATTTCTTCAGACACTCCACTTTGATGGCATTTCATCCTTCGTTTCTAAATTTTCTTGCTGAATTCCCAGACTCAACTGAACAACAAAGACTGACTCTGCTTACCAACTTCATCCATACTGAAGTGGTAACATTGACTGTATTGCTGCAATACTTTCTTTCAATCACATCATTAAACAGCAGAAAACCATTTTTCACATATTCCAATTTCAGCCATGGAAACAGGCACCAGACAAAGATATTGAATCTTATGTCACACTCTATGCAGTATCACCAGACATTTTGAGTAATGTCTATCAAAAGGATAGCATCCGGTATGAATTTTGAGATCCTTTTACATTATATGTGTGTGTGTGTGTGTGTGTGTGTGTGTGTGTGTGTGTGTGTGTGTGTGT
>NC_068982.1:162689082-162690168 GCF_001194135.2 Octopus bimaculoides
TATATATATATATATATATATATATATATATATATATATATATATATTATGTAAAGGGATCTCAAAATTTATAACTTAATGCATTATCACATATGTAATTTATTAGCAAACAGGATCATGATGAAATTTTTTTTATGCATTTTATGGAAACTAATGTTTTAAAATGTGAAATAGTAAGTGGGAGGCCAGCAATGATAATATATTATCTAATAAGTGGGCAAACATTTTTAATAATAAATGGAGTAAATGTTCAATTGTTGAATATCTGGCAACTAAGGTGAGATCGCAGTCATACATGTCTGGCCCTTTTAAGAATACCCCTGATGCGTCAGGCAATATTATATGCTTGAGAAGACTTGCCGAATCAAGTAAAACCAACATCATAATTGTGGCCAGTTCCCCCTGACTGGCTCTCATGCCAGTGGCACATAAAAAACACCGTCTGAATGTGATGCCAGGTCCACCTGACTGTCTCATGTGCTGGTGGCATGTAAAAGCACCAACTGAACATGACTCATGCCAGTACCCCCAGACTGGCTCCTGTGCCAGTGGCACGTAAGAAGCACCATTCAAACGTGGTCGATACCTGGTCTGCCTGACTGGCTCCCGTGCTGGTAGCACGTAAAATATACCAACTGAACATGGCTGATGCCAGTACCGCCTAACTGGCTCTTGTGCCAGTAGCACATAAAATGCACCATCCGAACATGTCCAATGCCAGTACCCCGCGACTGGCCTCCGTGCCGGTAGCACGTAAAAGCATTATCCAAACGTGATCAATGCCAGGCCCACCTGACTGGCTCCTGTGCCAGTAGCACATAAAAAGCACCCACTACGCTCTCAGAGTGGTTGGTGTTAGGAAGGGCATCCAGCTGTAGAAACATTGCCAGATCAGATTGAAGCTTTGCACAGCTGCTGGCTCTCCAAACCTCAGTCAAACCGTCCAACCCATGCCAGCATGGAAAACAAACGTCCAACCCATGCTAGAATGGAAAGCGGACATTAAACGATGATGATAATATATATATATATATATATATCATCATCGTTTAACGTATATATATATATATATATATATATATATAT
>NC_068982.1:162690753-162694617 GCF_001194135.2 Octopus bimaculoides
ATATATATATATATATATATATATATAGGGAACTAGGCTATTGGAGTTCTGTGATGCAAGCAACCTATTAATCTGCAACACCAACTTCAGGAAGCCAGCCAACCATCTGATAATCTATCAATCAGGCGACTCTGCTAGTCAGATTGATTTCATCCTCACCAGACAGCAGGATGCATGGTTGGTCTTAAATACAAAGACCCTCCCTGGTGAAGAATGTACCCCCACTCCCAGCATAAACTAGTCATCAGTGACTTTAGACTTGAGGCCAGAAGGATGCCAAGAAGCAAACCAATCCAGAAAAGAAGGACTTGGAATCTTAAGAACCCTTCACATGGTCAGGGACATCTTCATTGAGAAATTTGATGAGAAGGAGGAGGAACTACAGACTTGTGACATAGAGGGTAACTGGAAATTTCTGACTGACAGCTTGCTGAGTGCCACAGACCAAATCTGCAGCTGGTGCAAAGTCCCTTCCAGACCTAGGGTAACGTGGTGGTGGAATAATACTGTAGACAGGGCCATTAGAGCAAAGAAACAGGCCTGGAAAACCTAGAAGAATAGGGCTAGTAGGGAAATGTACCAGACAGCCAGAAGGGAGGTTAGGAGACAGGTATATAACCAAGGGAGAAGCAGAAAAGAAGAAGTTTGCTAATTTTCAGTGACATGAGGATCAAAGAACTGAAGTATTTCAGATTGTAAAACAGAGTGAGAGAGAATTGTGATATCACAGGAGAGAAATGTGTCCGCATGGATGATGGTGCATTTGCATTTAATGATTCTGCAAAGAAAGAGGCTTGGAGATGCCATTATGAAAGACTGCTGAATGTGGAGAATAAATGGCGGAGGAGAGTCTGCTAAATGTTAACTTAGTTGAGGGATCAGCTACCCAAATCGATAGAACCCTGGTAGGTAAAGTAATTAAGGATATGAAGTCAGGGAAAGCCCCTGGCCCATCAGGAATCACTGCTGAGAAGCTTAAAATATCTAGTGGCGTGGGTCATAGTCTAGTCGCCCATATTGTAAATCAGGTAGCTCACGAAGGAGTCATACCCAATGACTGGTGTAGTAGCACCATAGTCAAAGCTACAAAGGTAAAGGTGATGCTTTAGATAGAAATGACTACAGGGGTATCAAACTGCTGAATCAGGTGATGAAGATCACTGAGAGGTCACAGCCCAACTAATTAGGGAGAGAGTTAGCCTAGATGAGATGCAGTTTGGTTTTGTGCCAGGGAGAATCACCACTGATGCTATATTTCTGGTAAGGCAACTGCAGGAGAAATACCTAGCCAGATACTTAGCTTTTGTCGACTTGGAGAAAGCCTTTGACAGGGTCCCTTATCTAGTGAGCAATGCAGGAACTAGGGAAAGACGAGTGGTTAGTAAGAGCTGTACAGGCCATGTACAGGGATACTGTCAGTAAGGTGAGGGTCGGCAATGAGGAAAGTGAAGAATTCCGGGTAGGGGTAAGAGTCCACCAAGGATCTGTCTTCAGTCCCCTCTTATTCATCATAGTCCTCCAGGCAACAACAAACGAATTCAAAACAGGCTAACCCTAGGAGCTCCTCTATGCTGATGACTTTACTCTCACAGCTGAATCACTCTCAGAACTAGAGAAGATGTGGAACCAAGGACCTTAGAGTCAGTTAGCAAAAACCAATGTCCTAGTAAGTAGGAAGGCGGACAAATCACAAACCCCTTCAGGTAGATGGCCCTGCTCGATCTGTAGAAAAGGTGTACGTAGAAACTCCATGAGATGTACCCAGTGTAAGCTATGGACACATAAGAGGTGCAGCAATATCAAAGGAGGATTAACCGAGATGATAGTTTTTGTGTGTGGCAGATGCACAGGGACAATAAACACCGAGGATGTTCAGAAAACAGATTCCATCATATGCCAAGGGAAGAAACTAAAAGTAATTGACAGCTTCTGCTTCCTAGGTGACCAAGTCTGTAATGAGGGGGTGGATGCACGAAGAGCATTGCCACTAGAATAAGAATAGCCTGGGCAAAGTTCAGAAGGCTCCTACCTCTGCTGGTAACAAAGTACCTCTCACTCAGAGTGAAAGGTAGACTGTATGATGCATGTGCATGAACAGCCATGCTACACAGCAGTGAAACTTGGGCCGTAGCTGTTGAGGACATACGTGGGCTTGAAAGAAATTAAGCTAGTATGATCTACTGGATGCGTAATGTCAGTGTGCACACACGACAGAGTGTAAGCACACTGACAGAAATCTTAGACATAAGAAGCATCAGATGTGCTGTACAAGAGAGAGGACTGCACTAGTATGGTCATGTGCTGCATATGGATGGGGAGAGCTGTGTGAAGAAGTGTCACACCGTAACAGAATTGTACAGAATTGTATTTGACAAGTTCGAAAGACGAACGAAAGCGCTAATATATGTATAAAATAAATGAAAGAAGTTATTCCAAAATTCTGATGACTTTTTTTTCAATATATATATATATATATATATATATATTCTATATATTATATACACATACACACACATATATAAGTATATTCTATATATTATATATACATACACACAGACACACAAACATATATGTATGTGTATATATATATATATATATATATATATACAAGGGTTGGACAAAATAATGGAAACACCTAGCATCATAGCATCACAATTTTGAAATAACAAAAGTTTGTTTATTTTTATGTGTTCTGATTTATTATTAGTGTTGCATAATATGTTTTGCTAAAATTGCTGTTTCTTTTCAGATATCATTAGAAAAAGGTAATTAAAATTCATTAAAATCACAGATCTATTGGACTTTCAAAGAGGTCAAATTGCTGGTGCTGATATGGAAGGCGCTAACATAATAAAAACAGCCAAAATGTTTGGTGTATCAAGAAGTACTGTCTCAAAAGTAATGACAGCCTTTGAGAAAGAGGGAAAAGCCTCCTCGTTGAAACAAAATTCCCAAAGAAAACCAAAACTTTCAGACAGGGACCGTTGGACTCTTACGCAAGTTGTTAGAAAGGATCAAAAAAGTACAGCTCCCAAAGTTACTGCAGAGCTTAATGACCACCTCAAGAATACAGTTTCAACAAAAACTGTTCACTGGGACCTGCACAAAGCCAGATTTCATGGGAGGGCTGCAATCACAAAACCACTACTTTGAAAAACAAACGTTGCAAAGCGTTTACAGTGGAGTAACAACCTATAGAATTGGTCCCTTGAGCATACTTACATATATATGTATATACATATGCATATATGGGTACAGGACATCATAAAATATAAACAAAATGAAATATGAAATACGAAAACATGGAATATGATCTGTTTTTTGCGAACAACAAAACAAACAAATGGAAAATGAAACAATCCATGTTTCTTTCGTTATTCGCAAAAAAGTTTGTATTCCATATTTTCGTATTTCATATTTCATGTCGTTTATGTTCTGTGACATCCTGTACCTATATATGCATATATAAGTACATATATATGTAAGTATGTACAAATATGTATGGATACATGCATATATATATATTATTTATATTATATATATATATACATTGCCGGTGGACTAGCTCCTGTGCAAGTGACACGTAAAATACATCATTTGAGCCTGGCCATTGCCAGTACCGCCTGACTGGCCCTCATGCCGGTGGAACATAAAAGCACCCACTATACTCTCAGAGTGGTTGACATTGGGAAGGGCATCCAGCTGTACAAACTCTGCCAGATCAGGTTGGAGCCTGGTACAGCCATCTGGTTCGCCAATCCTCAGTCAAATCGTCCAACCCATGCCAGCATGGAATGTGGACGTTAAACAATGAGATGATGATGATGATGACATTTATATATATATATATATATATATATATAT
>NC_068982.1:162694890-162695785 GCF_001194135.2 Octopus bimaculoides
AGGTATGTGAGAAGACCCGGCAAGCCAAGTGAGAGCATAATCTGTGGCCTCTGCCAGAAGTGTAGCCAGCTCACTTATTCGTATCTTTACTTCACTGGACACTAAACTCTGCTTGCAAAGACCTGTTGAGGCAAATGAAATTTGAAAACGAAATCGAAACAAATTCGACGACAGGCACCCAAGCCAACCTCTCCTTCATTGGACACTAAAAACTGCTTGCGAAGACCTGTTGGGGCAAGTGAAATCGAAATCGTAATTGAACCATATTCGATGACTGGCACCTGTGCCAGTGGAGCACTAACAGCACTGTCCGAGCATGATCATGCTAGTGGCATGTAAATAGCACGATTTGAGCGTTAAATCATTTGAGCAAGGTCCTTGCCAGTGCCGCTGGACTAGCTCCTGCGCAGGTGGCATGTAATAAAAACTTCATTTTGAGCATGGCCGTTGCCAGGACCGCGTGACTGGCCCTCATGCCAGTGGCACGTAAAAGCACCCACTACACTCTCGGAGTGGTTGGCATTAGGAAGGGCATCCAGCTGTAGAAACTCTGCCAAATCAGATTGGAGCTTGGTGTAGCCATCTGGTTCACCAGTCCTCAGTCAATTCGTCCAACCCATGCTAGCATGGAAAGCAGACATTAAACGATGATGATGATGATGAAATACATTTATAT
The DNA here is from genome assembly GCF_001194135.2 of Octopus bimaculoides. Lineage (NCBI taxonomy): Eukaryota > Metazoa > Mollusca > Cephalopoda > Octopoda > Octopodidae > Octopus > Octopus bimaculoides. The sequence goes on from NC_068982.1 coordinate 162,695,567, forward strand.
ATATAGATATATATATATACATTTATATATATACAAATATATACATATATATACATGTATATATACATACATATACATATATACATATATATATATATACACATACTTATACATATATGCATACATATATATCTACATATACACACACATATATATATACACATACATATATATATACACATTCATACACACACACACACATATATATACATATATATA
>NC_068982.1:162696032-162696390 GCF_001194135.2 Octopus bimaculoides
ATATATATATATATATATATACTCTCTTTACTTGTTTCAGTCATTTGACTGTGGCCATGCTGGAGCACAGCCTTTAGTCGAGCGAATCGACCCCAGGACTTATTCTTTTGTAAGCCTAGTACCTATTCTATAAGTCTCTTTTGCCAAACCGCTAAGTTACGGGGACGCAACCATACCAGCATCGGCTGTCAAGCGATGTTGGGGAGACAGACACAGACACACAAACACATATACATACATATATACATACATATATATATACACATATATACATACATACACATATATACATACATATATATATATACACACATATATATATACATATATATATACGTACATATACATATACACACAC
>NC_068982.1:162698011-162717135 GCF_001194135.2 Octopus bimaculoides
ATATATATATATATATATATATATATATATATATATATTTATAGGCATTCTTTTTATCAATATTGGAAATGAGTTTTTTTTTATATATGAACATAGGATCATTACCATATACTTCATTTACATCATACATACCATACACTAAGCACACATATATTCGGATTATATATATATATATATAGGCACATACACAGCGTTATAAACTCTCAGTACAAGATATACACATATCCACACACCTTATATCTATGTGTATACAATTATATAGTTAATAACACTGCATACATTATATTCACACAAAGTTGCACAGTATAAGTTAAAGTTGTGTGTTTATACATATATGTGAGTGTACATACATACTCAGAATATAGCATATGTACACAAAAGGTATGCTTTACGCAAAGTATGTTCTCCAAACATACTTACAGATTATATAGACACAAACATTATATAGACAAACAATTATATACACACACAGTGTACATTAAATACGTGAGCAGCCATACACAGCATATATATATATATATATATATATATATATATATATATATATATATATATATATATACGCTTACACATAGGTAAATGTGTATGTATTAATGAATGAATGTAGATGTATACACAGAGAAGGGGACAAGGGACCAAAAGGAAAGGAAACGTAAAAATTGTGGTGAACTAAGAATAAGGAAACAACCTGTTCAGAGATTGAAGACATCTTGGAGATATGGTCTCTTTTCTCTGGAATTATCGGTGTAATAGTAAGCATGTCTCAAAGACTGCGGATCCGACTGGTGTGTGAATCCAAGTGTGATGGGACAATTTACATTAAATGAAGTTTCAGTGAAACGAGTGATAAGGATGGACAGAGAGGAAGGGAGAGACAGTAATTTAGCAATGTTGTAGTAACAACAACAGCAGTAGCAGCAAGTGGCTGACATAAATGTATGTGTGTGTGTGTATGATGAAGCATGACATCATTGTTACTACTACAGGCTGTTGTTTTTAATATTGTAGTTTACAGATACAAACATTCTGCTACCACATACGACAGATTATTACTGTCATCATTATTCATCATTATTATTTATTACTAAAAGCATACGGAAGGCGCTCCTTAAAGTTAACAATCTGTCAATTCCCAGATATCAGATCGTCTTAGACACTCTGGCAGAATTTCTCATTGAAACCATTTCTAAAACCTTTTAATTACAGGGTTTGTTTGTTTTGTGTGTGACTCAGTGTGAATAAATGAAAGAGTAATCACAAAATAATAATAATAATAATTAAAATATGATAAAGTGGTTTAGTTTAGACTTAAATATGACATTCGTCCAAATACAACTCCGATCCAGAAAAGGAATAAGCAGAAGATATTTCTATTATTAAACATACACAATGAAGAATATAACACTTCCTACAGTTAATCTGTATTTGTGATGGTTCTAAAACAAATATTTAGCAACATATATTGTCTGGTGGCCATCACTTCTCTCGGATCCGACTCCTTTGAAACAACTGACAACAACATGAAGATGAACAATACGGGACGATAATCTCGGATATTTTTGCATGAATATATAAACAATTAGAGTAAGTATTAATGAAGTAAACTATCAGATGGCATTCCTATTAAGAACATGTTGAATATCTGGTGGTCATTTCAAGACTAACATCACACGTATGGAGAATACGGAGAAATTATCGAACCAATAAAGAGTATATGGTCGACTGACCTGCAAAAAAATAGCAGCTAATTCTCCTTCAAATTACACTCATCGTCTTAAATATATATTTAAAAAAGGATAGATTAGATAATATAGTCCTGTCCCTGAAAGGACAGAATGGTTACGACTGGAATTCCATTGATCACAGGCCTGCTCGATCAGGGTTGACCTGAGGGCTATAGAGTAACAACAGATAAATCTAGATTATAGATAGTTTTGAAGGAAAAAAAATTCCTGAAGATTAGTTTAAATTCCTTATATTGCTCTTCCTTTGAAATAAAATTTTAAAAAACTAGAACTGCGACAAATTATTGTTAACGATTATTGCCTTCTATTTAGAAGCATATTAATATATTCTGAAATCAGTAATGCAAGGCCTGGTATAAACAGTGAAAAAAATTGTTGAATGAAGCAAATAACTGGATAATGGTTAAGTGGATGCAATAAAGAAAAGGCTGTGTACAAGGGAGAAGAAGTAATGTAGAAATTGTGAGGACGAACCTTTAAGGGTTTGTAATCGAAGTTGCTAGTTTGTAGTGTGCTTTTAGAAAAGCGTTAGACGATGATAGGGTGGCAACGATGGTAATCATCCATTGTCGGGTGGCTATTGCTGATAACAGTTATCTGCCCCTGAATACTACATCATTACTACTCAGACACTCGTACGCATTCACAAATGGTATATAATTCTATATATGTATACATACAGTAAAACAAAATACGCCAACAGTATATATATATATACATATACACACACACTCATATTTATATATCTATTGATACACTGTTTGATAGTTATAGTGGTGAGAGAGAGGGGGAGAGTTTTATATATATATATGTGTGTGTAGCTCTATGTTTATATTTATTATCTAACTGAAAATGAAATTTTGTTGAAAGGATGGGAAATCGAAAATGAAGAAACAGGAGAAAAAAAGGAAATTAGATAAGGAAGAGACAGTGATACAAAGCTAGAAAAAAAGGTGTCAACAACAGTAGGGGCGACATTGAAAAGGAGGAGGAACGAATGGGAGAGGAATAGATATCAAAACGTGAGAGAGAACTAGAAATTCAAGACGATAATGTAGAGAGAAGGTGGAGGGAAAGAAAAAAAAACGAAGGTTGACGAGGAAATGCTACTTAGAGCTGAATGTTTATCAAAAGAGTAGTCGGTTGTATAATGTCGTGTTAATACGGTCTTTTGTATTTATTTATAGATCACAATATGTTTAGAGACGGAGCTTCCCGAACAAACTAGTGCTTCATTACGGACATATATTATATTATGACGCACTCTTTTCTCTGCAATACACCATATGTGTACCATGTCCTTGCCTTATAACAAACACGTTGATAGACAGCAACAGTTACACCTGAGAGATTTTAACGCAGATGAACATGACCTATTCATTTAATAACGGGGTTGTTTATGCTTGAAAGGCTCTTGGATTTACCCTAATATCCATACTGTTGTTTGGTTCCTTGACTCAAGTAACACTTGCGGCATTGAAAAATATTGTAATTTGTTGATTACAAAAGACTCACTGGGTTACTGGTTTCTTATATAGGACAAGAGATCTTAGATGAATTAGATAAGAGAAAAAGCACGTTTTGTGTTCATGCTTTTCTCAATGATATTACTTGTGTAAACAAAGTGAAATTGTCCAAACCTAGGATCGACATTAGGTCGCTGAGCTTTTGTAAATCACTTCGAGCATACACTCTGACCACTAATGGTCGATGTATGAGACAATATTGTTTTGTTCGTTATATTCAGTTTCATTTAAAACTTTTAACTGCCCACTCATATAATGCTAGATTTTATTTTTAATGTTTTTTGTAGCAAAGCCAAGAGAAAAGGAATGGGGTTGTTGTAATATACATTTCCCTAAGCATTAAACAGCGTAATTGAAACGAAATGTCTTCACACTGTTTCTGAACTAAGTTCTCCGAAAATAGTTGCAAAATTATTATCAAACTTTCCTTTGTTCCCTTTCTTTACTATTTAAATCAGGGGTTCTCAACTGTTTTTTTTTGTTGTTGTTTTTTTATCTATGGACCCCTTTGATTACTATTTTTATTCTGGTGGACCCCCATAGCCATTTGATGTTTAAAAACTACATTTATAAAAGCTTCTTTCAAAATTCCTATTTTGTTATTCACTCAATAACTTGTGTATATTGAAGTATGTAAAAAGTTAGAGAAAGAAACCTAGCTATTTCTTGTAATACATACATGAAAAGCAAAAGTTTTTCATGGCCCTTAAAATACTATTCTGGATATCTAATCTACTATTGTTGCGTGGACCCCCAAAAATCTTGGTCATGTTTACATCTCTCTAGATTTGTGGAGTTTTTTTTAATGTCCCTGATGTCTACTTTCAAATAGTCTGTAATTTTACACATAAGATAACTCAATGTGTTGCACTGAGTTTTTCTTCCACTTGCATAGTTCCATGTAGATCCAAGACAGCAGTGGGGATGAGCAAGTAGTAAAAATCTGCATAAGTACACGTAAGGTATATTAACTGTAGACGATACGTAATCCAACGTCTATACCTTTCGCCATCCATTTAATAAACAATAACTTATTTATCTAAGTTTTAACATCATCTCCTTCAAAATACTCACCTAGTGCAGCAACACAGCAGTCCCAGCATTCCTGCCACTTTTAGAATCTGGCCTGGAAATTGTTTTCTGTGAGTCAAGGACCTTTTGCAATTCACTCTGGATCTTGACAACAGAGCTAAAACAGCGACATTTGAGCTGCATTTTTATCTTGGAGAAGAAATGGTAGTCCACAGGTGCTAAATCTGGTGAATAGGGTGGGTGCAGAAGCAATACCATGTTGTTTTTGGCAAGGAATTCACGAGTGAGGAGAGCTTGGTGACAGGGTGCATTGTTGTCCTGAAGAATCCAATTCTTTGCACTCCACAAATCTGGTCGCTTTCACCAAATGTCCTCCTTCAAATGTTTCAAAACACCACAGTAGAACTCGTGATTAACAGTTTGGCTCTGGGGGACAAATTCTCAATACACAATACTACAGATGTGAAAAAAAAAAATGATAAGCACGACCTTCCATTGAGCTGCAGCTCTCTCGTACCTTCTTTGGTCATGGAGATGAAGGCCTTTTCCATTGTAACAGCTGCTGCTTCATCTCAGGGTCATACTCATAGACCCAACTCTCATCACTGGTGATGATCCTTGACGTGAAGGATGGGTCATCAGCAGCATGCTGACGGAGATCTTGACATGTTCTTTCTGCTTAGTGGTCAGCAGGTGGAGGACAAACTTGGCAGAGACATGCTGCATGTTTAATTCAGACATTAGGATTGCCTGCACAGATCAACAACATCAGCAATGTTGTTGATTGACCTCCAACGATCCTCATGCACAAGCTGGTGAATTTTCTCCACACTTATGAGGACCACGCTCATGGCAGGTCTTCTAGATTGCTCATTGTCTTCCAGGAAAATTCTTCTGCTTTTGAAGCACATGTGCCACTTAAAATATTGTGTACAACCCATGCCATCATGAAGAAGGGACATTAAAAGATGTTGATGATGATGCTGATGTTTGTTTACAATCATCACTTAATGGTCAAGACAAACTCACACACACACACAATAGGTTTCTTTCATTGTCTCATCATCATAAGTTTGCTCAATGTCTTTGTAGCAGACTTTCCAAATTTATTGCAAAATTTTGTGTTGGCTCTTTGTTCTTGTCCATGACAAAATCACATACTACAGCATACACATGATCACAAAAACACAAATTTCACAACTTATGAAGTAAACACAGCAGTATCACTGGACACACTGCCATCTGTTGGCATGCTACAGTACTAGTTTGGAAACTTGGGATACTACTTGTTCCTGCTATTTATGATCTGAATTCAAATTCCAATGAGATTAATTTTACATTCAGCCTTTCAGAGTCAATCAAATAAAAGTACCAGTCAGGTACTGTGTTTCCCAAGCTTCTTCAAACAAGAGACTTTGGCTGACAATCCTGAATGTATATTCTTAGTGCTGTTTATACTTTGAGGGAGTATGAGGATAATAAAACTCAATTTCTGCAAGTATTTCTGTGAGGATCAGTAATTTCAGATATTATTTGCTTTGTAAGAAATGTGTCTGACAAAAGCTGAGGGAAGAAGTATACTGATTTTTTAATTTTTATTCTGTGCTGATCTATTAAATAAAATAACCTACTACTCCAGTAACGCCCCGGGCCAACCAAAGCCTTGAGAGTGGATTTGGTAAAAGGAAACTGAAAGAAACCTATTTTGTGTGTGTGTGTGAGTTTGTCTTGACCATTAAGTGATGATTGTAAACAAACATCATCATCATCATCAACATCTTTTAATGTCCCTTCTTCATGATTGCATGGGTTGGACTGTTTGACATGTGTTGGCTAGCTTGAGGGCTGCCTGGGCTCCATTTGTCTGTTTTGGCATGGTTTCTATGGCTGGATGCCCTTCCTAATACCAACCACTTTACAAAGTGCAATTGGTGCTTTTATCTGGTACTGGCACAGGTGCTTTTACATGGCACCAGTACTCATGAGCTCACAAGATTAGGATTTCTTGGCTGAGGGAGGTATGTTGAGGATATGCTTGTATGCATGGACTGACCTTCGTTTCCAGTCTTCCATAAAAAGACATATCTAGCAAAGGGAAAAAATTACCTTGCAGCAAATTCAATCTGATCAATACAAGCACAGAAAAGTTGTCAAAATTATGATGAGCCAATATTGTAGAACTGCTCATACATTAGTATGCCATACATATTCACTATTCCACAGACAAGCATTTAAAAATAACTGATTACTTAATTACTAAAAACACATTTACTGATAATGTTCAAGAACTGGTCTTCAGTACTGTTTGTGTTTTTAATGACTTAGAGGAAGGTGAGCAACACCTGTGACTGGTAGAGGAAAAGAGGGAGTTACTTCCACCAGCAACTTTGATTAAATGCCTGCAACAAAGTGAACTCTGCCAAAGGCGCCAGAGACAAAATGAGGGTGTTAAACTGAGTGACAGGATAAAGTCTACAAGCAAGGAGAAGAACAATCCATCCAATAAACTTCCATATAGTTTTCATCTATGAAATTTTTTTCATAAAAGTTCATGGCAAAATCGAATCAAAATTTAAGTTGGTTAATTTGTTATGAAAAATTCAATATTTTGGACACTTTAAAGTCAATGCCAGTTTTGAAAAATAGAGATGCAAAGAGGAGGGGAGAGCAAAAATAACTGTTTATAGTAGAAAATGATGAGCAGAATGGTGTGGGAGGAAAAAGCAAAGAGAAGGGGTAGTGAAAATTTGTAGGGTACCAAATCAGTTGAAAGCTTGGTCAGGTGGCATTCACTAAGGCTATGGTAGAGGATACTTGCCAAGGTGCTGTGCAGTGAGAATAGACCAAAAGCCACATAGTTGCAAAGTGAACTTCTTAACCACATGACCAACTATAATTTGTTCTGTCTGCCATGACTGCAACAATCTCTACTTTAAATAAAGAGAGTTTGGAGAAGATCCAAATAAGTTTAATCGCCATGAAGAGTAGGAAGTTTAATATTTCAAGCTTTGCCCTTCAACCACATGAAGAATAAGATTAAGGAATTATATATTATCAATCATGCTAACAACTCATTTATCTCTTCTATTCTTTGGTGAAGATCAAGATTTGTATACATTAGATTTTCAACTCTCCATGCAATGAACTCTTTGCTTTGTTGTTGCTAATACAAGCCCTTGTCAGTTTCCAAGGAATCTAGAATTTATTCTGCTCTACTAAAGTTACTGTCTGCTCCACCCCCACTCTCTCTAAGTGCCATATCAAGAGACATTAGCAATCATGGACCTTCCTGCCAAAGTTTGAAAATTCAGGATTTGTTTTTCCTTGAATCATAATTCATGAGTAGGGAACATGTAGATGTAGCAGTGTTTTTTTCCATTGCTTTCTGCTGGTTTCTTTATAGTTTACTCTACAAGTCTCCTGCTCTCCCAAGTTTATCATCAAAGTGTAGGGCCTAATTTTAACCATTTTTTAGGAGTCTGGTTCACATAACATCCGGACATTCCACACATACATCAGTGAGCCTGTGTGATTCATATCTAGGAGCTTGTCTTCTCTAAGTCTTGTATGCCTTAGCCACAGGATCATGTGTTATTTGTCCCATAACTAGGGCCCTTGACAATACAACTATCCTGAACCAGAGCAGTCCTGGGAGTAATAGTGACTAAAGAATAACTCCATGCTCCCCAAAACTTCTGAACTCCCAGCTTGGAGCCTCATCACCAGATGCAGTCTAATATTTTACCCAGGACAGATTGTACACTTTATTACAATAATTTTTTTTTAAATAGATAAAATATATAAGTATGTTTACATTAAATGATTGTATTCTGCATTAACTTAAATACATTTATTATATATTTAATACTTAAAAATTTTTTTTTTTATTGCCGTCTATATTGGTTTGAGGTACCAATATCCTAATTACTGGTTCACTGTGTTTCTGATGGTGAAAATAATAAAGGAGTGTTTGCAGAACAAATATTACAAAAGAGTGCTGAAAGAACAATAGTTTTTCTATTTTCTCAGATGTATATCAAGATTTACACATCCACTCACTCATAAATACAGGCATTCAGTGGATATCTATACAGTTTTAACAAATTCCATTGAAAGCATATTTGGTCAGCAACACTTGATGTACCATGTAGTGCAATTAAACAGCCATTCCTGCAACTAAACATTCAATAAAGTACCATGACAATTTATCAAAACTGCTGTATAGTGAACTTTTTCATTGGACCACTTTCTTTTATTTTTATGGAAGTGAATTTCATAGAATAATTTTATAAAAATATTATTTGGCAAAATAATTATGACTATTGAACACATTAAATATACAATAATTTTTAATATAAAATGAGCAACAGATTTCAGATATTTTTTAATATACTATAGTGTTAGTGCTATGGGAAAAGCACCCAGTACACTCTTTGAATCAGTTGATATTAAGAATGGCATCCAACTGTAGAAACCATACCAAAGCAGACATTGGAGCTTGGCAGAGGCCTCTGGCTTATTCATGTCAAATGTCCAATCCATGCCAGCATGGAAAAGGGGACATTACATAATGACGATTTAATCTGAAAGCAAATTTTAAATATTGAATAATTTTTTATATAAATAATATTCTACAGATCACAACAGTTTTAATCCTTTTGATACCAAACCACCTAAGACTGCCTTTGATTCTATGTTTTAAAGTAATCTAAATTAAATCTATCAAAATTTCATGTTAATTTATGTTCTGCCTTAGTAAGGACAATGCTATTTTATTAGATATTCCATCATTTTCAAAATTAATTGAAACAAAGGTAGTGTATTTCAACAGAAATGTAATAACAAAAGAGTTAAATATGCAATAATCTTTAATATCAAATAAAAGTAGAGAATTTCCATTTGAAAATCTAATTAAAAAAACAAAAAAACATTCAGCCTACTTTAAATTTTGTGTAGGATATAGAGGTTAATGTACATAAATATGTGTGGTCCATATGTGTGGGTGAATGGGTCAGATTTGAAAAAGTGCATGAAATGTTTTATTCGTTAACTTTTAATGTAGAATAATCACACCTTGATTGTTCTATACATCACAAAGCAAAAAAAAATTATTACTAATTTCAACCATTCAATGACCAAACTAGTTTTGATTGGTTGTCCTATAGTAAACTATTTTGCAAAATAATATATTTTTTAAAAATATCTAATCTGTTGCACTGATTTTATACTAAAAATTATTTTTTATTTAACATTATTCTACTGATTCACTAAAAAATTATTTGATGAAAAGTTGTTTCAGTAAGAAGTTGGTATAATATAAAAAAAAAATGTCAGCAGATCAAATTCCATTTGATAAAAAGTCATGCCAAGACTCAATACACCCAACTCTCATACACCTGTTAACTCTATTGTATGTGTCTCACTTCCCGCATCTTGAATTAAACACTTGCCCTAGACTTCTTCCTAAGAATCGAAATCCATCCTTCTCTCACAAAAACTTCTTTTTTGTTCATATTTCACTTTAATCACTAAAGTACAGGATGCTGAACTTTTTGGATCAGATGACAAAGGACCAAGATACTTGGCACCTTGCTGCCCTCAAGAAGACCCATCCTTCACAGAAGTGTTAAGGCTGCAGCCCCTAGCGAAGAGGATTGGCCTGTAAGAGCCCTGTGCCAGTGCCATGTAAATTGCATTCATGCTGGTGTCATGGAGAAGTGTTCTTGCCAATGCCATGTTAAAAGCAACAAGCACATATGTAAAGTGGTTGGCATCTGGAATGGCATCTAGCTGTAGAAACCACATTAAACCAGTCTGGAACCTGTGCAGCTCTCTGGCTTGCCGTCTCTGGTCAAACCATGCCAGCATGGAAAATGGACGTTAAAGGATGATGATGATGATCCCTGTGTCTTAGACTTATAGCCAGAGCTAAAATACTAGGAAACAAATACTCAATCAACTAAATTTTATGAAAGTAGATTTTGAGAGGAGAAAACAGAATAACTCAGACAATGTCCGGGACATTATTAGATGGTGGTTGATAACAAAAGGATGGTAGAATGTATAAGGGTCGGCTGAAAAGTTCATGGGTTACCAAGATACTCTCATGAAATGTGACCAAATGAGATTTATTTTGCAACATAGTACCGCTTGCAGTCCACATACATCTTTCATTGGTGTTGCAGCGTTTGGATCCCATTAGTGAAGAAGATTTCTTCCTGTTGGTCAAACTAAATCATTAACAGCAGATATGACATCCTCATTATTGCAATACTGGTTCCCAGCCAAGTTTTTTTCCATGTTGGGGAATAGATGATTGTCAAATGGGGCTAAATCAGAATAGGGAGGAAACCAACTGGATCTGCCTGAAACAATGTCAGATTTTTGTGATGTGATCAGTCTAGTGCACTTTTGAACAGGCAGAAACCTTCATCGTGCCAAGTTTATTGTGTAGAATTTTCTCAGCACTCTCATGGGATAAGCTAATAGTATTGGCTATTTGATTTATAATCAATCACTTGTCATTCATCAATATGCAGTGAACACAATGTTTTTCTCGGTGACATTTGCAAGACATCCAGACCCTGGGTCATCTTCAAGACTCTCCCTTCCCCTCCTAAATTTAGCTGCCCACTTTTGTACAGTACATCATCATGAACAGCATGTAACTAAAGGCCCTCAAAGTTATTAGAAATGCTAGATCCTACATTCTATTTTGTGTTAACAATATCCTAGCCACTTTCCTGGGTTACAAAATAGTTCAGCTGTGAGAAAACAAAGATTAAGATGTACAATAGAATACAGTTGAATATATAGGATATTGCCATTGCTACAGACAAACATTGTAGACAACATCTAGAACAGTGGCTCCCAAAGTGGACAGTGGAAAGATCCGGGGGGGGGGCATTGAAAAAAAGTAGGGCAATAATAGGGTAGCCAAAAGGATAAAAACAAACAAAATAATGGGTTAATTAGGTTAAGTTTTATTTGTGAAATACTGTTGTTTTGAATTTGCTGCAGAAATGGTCTATCTTTGTGGTGGTGAGTGGAGTGGGAGACTAGGAATGTAGCCTGGGTGCCAAGGGGGTGGTAGGCCAGAAAAGTTTGGGAACCACTGAGCTAGAAGATGGCCATCTGACTCACTAACCAACACACATCTGGAACTGGCACAAAAATGTACTATATCATCTTTATGCCTATTCTACTGTTAATACAATGGCTTTGGTTCCTCTAACCTAGCAACTTGTATGCCACCTCCATCCAATTCCATTATATGTATCATCTCTACTTTTTCTTTTTTTGAAGAAGAGTAATTATTGGATTGTTCTGGAGGAAGTGGCTGTGCTTAAGGCCTTCACAGACCATCTTCTCATCATCACCACTTCCAATACAGTACCAACTCTCTTCATTTTCCTTCTTGCCAATGTTTTTCTCATATATAACTTAGATTAAGCTACAATCTTGTTAAGTCTTTGAGGTTTTATGACACTGCCCCATTCTCTTGCCTAAACCAATTAAAAAGAAAAGCAAAAACATCTGTAACTCCCTCCTAATCCATACCTGAACCAGCTGAAATTGAAGTTAAACAACCACATTGATCATTCCAATTTGTTATATGTCTCTAGAATAAACAGCTCAGAATATAGCTGGGCTCCATATGAAAATGGTTTTGGTTTGATTTCCTGTGACATTTACATTTTCATCAAGGGTTTTATTGATATGAAGCAAAATGTCAGAGAATTGTAGTTACAGATTTCAGTTGTCAAGAACTTAGTATTTACTTTGCAGTACCTGACTACAAACATTTTAAATAATAGATATCTTGTTAAAATGAAAGCTAGAGGTTATATAGAGAAACAACAACAATAACATCAGCTGTAAAATAGCATGTTTATGAATTAGAGAGCAAAATAACCTTCCTACACAATACAAATATCCAGAATTTTTCATTTCATTATCATCATTTTAATACCCCCTTTTCTATGCTTGAATGGGCTACATGAAATTTCTTGAGGTGGAGTTTCTATACCTGGATGCCCTTCTTGTTGCCAACTCTCACCTGTTTCTAAATAAGGTAATATTTCCCCCATGACCAAACAGGTCTTCCCAGAAGATTGAAAATGAAGAACACTGCCTTCATTATGGTGATGCTCATTTACAACTAATATGCTATGTTGAGGTAAGAAGACAATAACACACACGTGATGGGCTTCTTTCAGTTTCTGGTTAACAAATTTACTGACAAGGCTTTAGTCAGCCCAAGGCTACAATAAAAGATATTTGTTTAAAGTGTTACTGAATCCAGAACCATGTGGTTGGAAAGTAAACTTTTTACCACACAACCATACTTGTGCCTAAAAGCTAAACAGCCAGATGTTTGGGTTTCATGATCTGCAATATATTTATTCCATTACATGAATTGATGAGATGTGGTTACTGCTAAACTCAGCGAAGGCAAACTAACTCTAAATTGCAATAGAGTATCTAGTTGTATAGTTGTAAAAAGGTCATTCACTACAGTCATTGGGAATTTCTCTTTTTTTATTATATCAGATGATGAGGAAATACAATAGAACCATCCAATCCATGCTAGCAGCAAATGTAAACTGATGGGGATTCTAGTAACAGTTGAGATTGAAAGTTATTGAAAAAAGTTGTTTGGTTCAAAAGTTTTGAAAGACTGAAGATTGTCAAATATTTTGTGCCTTTCTTATGCTAAGAACAAGGCCAATTCTAGTGAGAATATTTATTTTGAATTTTAAGGATTCATGTAGCAGCAACAGTGTAAGTTCAAGATAGAATCCCAAAACTTAAACCTTTAGCATTCAGTTTACTTTGTCACATGTAGCGCTTACTTATTCACATTGTTTTGAATAAATCTTGCATTTTCTCAGTTTTAAGGTTTTGGTGATGTCATTTATTTTTAGACTAATAATTAGGGTAAGTATGAGAGGTCAAATCTGGCCAGTTTGAATATAAACAGGCAAAATATTTTGGTTAGATACAGTCAGTTTAAATGTAGCATATTTAATTATAGATATGTACTTAACTGTACATTGCATAATAATGGCTAATTTATGCCTGTTTTCATCAGACATTTATAGAATTATATGAATGATAGCTTTCTGATGAAGCACTATGAATGATTCAAGAAAAACAAACACATTTTATCAAAGTCAAATTTGGACAGAATATGTGAAATCACCAAAAAAGCAAAAACAATTTAACTAAGCCTTATCTAAGCAACCCAGGTAAAGTGTAATTCATCATCTTAAATTAACTAACTCTAATCTCATGTTCAAAGTACACTTTTTTTCTTCAGGATTCAATCAGTTAACTTTGTAAATGTTACAATTGTTTGTTACAATCATCTTTAGGCTAAAAATACTGAAGAAATTACACAAACTGGGTTATCTAAGTTCTTCAAATTTCAAACTGATTGCAGTTAGCAGAAGCCATACCTTCACTAGGGCAGTAATTGAAAGCATATCAAAATAAAATATTTTTAATTTAAAAAAATGTCAAAAACTGACCAATATTTTGGGATAAAAAGGATAGGATAGAAAGTTATTTGTAATAGTTTTAGATCATTCATCTCCATCAACTCCACTTGTATTAAAATGCCTGTATGTAAATTAAAGTCCCACCAGATATTTCATTATTGATAATATAAAACCCATTTAGATAAACTTACATAGTTTTATGAAAGAATATTTTGTCACTATCAGCATTTACATCAATTTTCCATACTGGTATGAGTTTGATGGGCTGTCACAGTTCAAATCAGTTCTTAATTGGAATTACTGCCTTCCTAGATACATTGGAGGAACATGCCTCATTTATATGTGCCATTTCTGGCATGGTTTCTATGACGATGCTTCTAACATTAATCACTTGACAGAATGCACTGGGTAGATTTTTATCAAGGCACCAGCATTTGAGAGATTGTCATGTATCTTGTGAGTCTAAAGAGTCCTATGTAGTCTCCATAATTTTCAAAAAATAGTAATCAAGAGTGCAAATAGAAAGGATATGATAAAGAAGGGCTATGAAAAAAAGAATATGCATATGAGCAAAACCAGAAAAACAATGATGGAATTGTAGTTGGGAAAACAGTATGAGCAGCTTGATCAAATAGCAATAAAGAAGACATGGTAAGAGATTAAGTGTAGACAGCAACAGAAGGGGTGATAGTAAGAGTTGCAGGGTTAATACAAGAGAAACGGTGATAGTTACATATTGTTTGAGAGTAGAAGGCTGACTAGGTGGCAAGTAGAGTAGAAGGTTTGAGAGTAGAAGGCTGAATAGACAGCGAGCTGGCAGAAACGTCAGCACGCCGGGCGAAATGCTTAGCGGTATTTTGTCTGCTGCTACATTCTGAGTTCAAATTCCACCGAGGTCGACTTTGCCTTTCATCCTTTCGGGGTCGATTAAATAAGTACCAGTTACGCACTGGGGTCGATATAATCGACTTAATCCGTTTGTCTGTCCCCTCTATGTTTAGCCCCTTGTGGGCAGTAAAGAAATAAAGAAGGTTGACTAGAAAACAGCATAAGCAGTGTGATAGGATAGTAATAAAGATGTATCATAGTTAGAGAGAGCAACTGATGGATAGCAATACAGAAAGAGTGGTAGATGTCAATACATACATAATGTATGGTAGATGTAGAATACATAAGAGTGGTAGATGTCAACTCAGAGTCACATGGAGGGTGGAGAATGATGGTTAGTAGTGGAGGGTGAGTGAAGATAGTGAATATAAATAGATCTAATGCCATCCTTTATTACATAGGTGTCATGATGGTAAGAGTAATGTGGGGAGAGAGGTAAGGTGACAGTAATAATGGAAGGATTAATATAAACAGACAAGACGCCACAGGCAGCAAATTGTCAGTAGACAGAAACTCACAAGGAATATACTGAGCAAGTGATCCAGATATATGTATTCCAGGGTCTGTCACCACTATATTAATGATTGTTTTGCTATGCTTGTGCAAATGGATGCACATTCTTGAGCACTGCATGCTGCAAATTACCACAATTCTTTGTCATCTTTGAGAGGTTGATTCCTTGAGGCTATCTACCACTTCATTCCAAGCCTTTCCACAGGTTCCACTACTTCATGCTCTCACCATTTCTTTATGCAATTGACACCCTCCACATGCAGCCCATGCTCATACCAGTCTTGTCACTTGTATGTTACATATGATTCCACTTAGGCTTGCTCATCTCTCAGTTAATTTGCACTTCATCATTCCTGTACACTAACATCACTCACCCAGCAGAGCATGCTCACTTCATTTCTTTCCAGCTATTTAAGATCTACCACACTGTTTTCAACGCTTTCATTTTGCTACCATTACACAAGCATCATTAATTTCACCTTTCATTCAAAGAGAAACCTTTTGTCACCAGTAGAGATAATAGTTCCTTGAATTTTTATGGAAATCAGACTGCCATTTCTAGCAGGTTGAGCAACCAAACAGAGGTAGTACAGTTAGAAATAGAGATAGTAAAGGGTTAATACTGAGTCATTTATTGCAAATCAGAATCCAGTCTCCTGTAAGATAAATATTATATGCATGCACACATGTGTATGTGCAGACACACACAAACAGAATAAAAATTAGAGATGAAGCACTTCAAAAAAGAGAAACGATTAACAAACAACTATTTATAAAATTTCATTTATTCAAACTAAATTCTAATCTAAAATGTAATAACAAAACCAGTTCAATTTACTGTCAAACTTAGACAGAAAATTTTAAAAATTGGAAATTAAGATATTTTGATGAAAATAATACTACAATTGAAAAAGAATACATCGCAATATAGAATTTAATTTTTTAATATATATATCATTAATAAAGTAGACTTTCAGACAAAGCCAATCATGCTCAAGGATGAATTCTAGAGTCATTCCACTCATTTCAAGCACTCAAAATTTGTGAGAGAAAAAAATCTTTGGAATTAGTCAGATTGCTAGCAACACATAATATCTCTATAGAACACAGCACCAGATTTCCTTTAAAACAAGTTTCAAGAGAACTTACATGTTGGCTATTCCATTACCTACATCATCCTGACCAGCTTTATGTCAATTCAAAAAGATTCTGTTAAAATAATTTTCTAAAATAATACACCTAGTAGAAAAAAAAAAGAAAAAAAAAAAAACTGCCAAGTTCAGAAGTGAGTTTCCAAGCAAGTACAAAAAATGAATTCCCGTCACGAGGATTATCTCCCTTAAACTCTTGAATTATATAGAATGATAAGTAAGGCCAAACGTAGTTGAACTTACTTATATACCGAAACTAAACTTGGGATTTTAACGTAACATTTAAATGTGGTACAAAATGAAGTTATTGCACTGAAAAATGTGCAGGGGTAGGGCAATACAGAGTTAGAGATACAACTCAGCTCCGTCACTTTTCAAACAATGATTGTTTAGATTGACAGAAATAGAAATATAGAAGTTATTTGCAACATTAGTATGAAATAGGAGCCATCGAATACAATCGTGCTAAAATGTGATAGAATACTCTAGTGCAAGGCTAATCTTTGATAATAATGGCTCACAGAATTTAATAAATGGAAGGAAATAAAAACACCAGAGCTTGTGGAAGGTCTGTCTTGATAAAAAATTGAGGGAAGTTTGTATAGTTGGCTAAGTTTCTTGAGATTAGATTGATATTTCAAACAGTCTTTCACTGGAGAGAGATTTTTCTCCTTTCCATCAAAAGGGTTTTCTTAAAACATCAGGATTTTCATCTCATACTATCTTAAATTTACAAACTTTAATTTTTTTACTGACACAGATTATGACTAGTTTCCTTAGGCTCTGGGATATTTTACGAATTAATCCTTATTATTAGTTCTGTTGTTAACTACAATTTCCTGTTCTGTTGCACTGACTGGTCAGTCTCTTTACAAATTAAATTTTGAAAAGGACAACAGTTTGTTTTATACCCTTTACTGTCACAGATTTGCCAAACCCATTCTGGGTTTATAACAGCATGATAATGTTCCAGTTCTTATGGATGTATCTTTTTAAAATCCCTAGCATCTTGACTGATTTTATAGAAGACCCAAACCTAGATGCAAAATATGTAAGTCAACCTCCACAACTTAGTTCATCATGTAAAACCACTAGGCAGCTGTTTTCTAAGGTTACTTGGAAAAAATATACATTTTATTTTACAGATTTATTAACTAAAATAGGAAATAATTTAGCATAAAAATAAAAATATGAATACAATTTGTTGAAGTGATGTAATGTTACATCAAATTAGGATATATAACTAAGGTTTACTTCAGTGTTGCCCAGAAGAGAAATTTACTGAGCTGTGTATAGTTAAACACTATATTTGAACCATTTCCTCTTCACTGTATACAATGTAGTTTAAATAGGTCCATAGAATGTAGAAAGTTTGGATGGAGCAAATGTTCATATTATCAGTGTCATATGGTACTAGAAAAATGTGAATTAACTGATTAAATAATTCACAAATATAGTTTAAAGTAGATGTTTAAGCTATCTGAAATGTTTTCATATACTCAAAATTCCAGGAATAAAGTTAAGTCATATATTAAGATCTTTTCTTATTTTTGTTTTTCACCAATTATCACAGGTTAGAAAATATTCAGTACTGATGTTGACTGAACCAACAATCCATCTTAAAGCATTCTTCAAGTCAGGTTCCATAACACACAATCATTTCTGAGATTAACACACACACACACATCTTGTGATTTAACAGGGATTCAAATGTCAGAAATCAAAAATGGTTACAATCTAAGTATGTATGAAAAAAGATAAACCTAAAATCAGTAAAAAAAAGGCTGTCTTGTTCTCAGGCACCTATAAGTATTTTTAAGAAATTAGTAAGGAAAAATAATTATACCAGGATTTTTAAACACTTTTTTTAGTATATAAATTTTAAATCTTTATAAATTTCTTTGAAAAAAATGTTAAATTATAACTAAATATTATCATAAGAGACTACTCCAATCAGCAAGGTTTTCACCAACAAACCAGTAGTCTGAGTAATTTATCTCTCTCGTCTCACCTAATCAGCACTTAAAAGAAAGTTCAACTGAATCAAGATAGCCATAGTTCTAGTAAAAGAATTATGTCAGCTAGATATTCCAACAAGTAAATTTTATATCACATTCATTAGCTTTTTGGGGGAGGCCAAAAGTCTTAAACTCAGTTTTAGTAGGGAAGAGGAACAGGGTCGGTCCCTACCACCAATGATAAATTGAAAAACATTAAAGAAAATTTTGGTTGGTGTTAGCGTCGAGAGGTCAAGTAAAAATTAATGATACAATTTCAGTGATAATGACCATGATTTGACAAACAGTAATACTAATATTGTATTGGTGTGTGAGAGATATATATAGACATACACACACAAACACATGTATATATATATATCATACAAACATATATATACACACACATACAGATATATATATATCATGCATATATACATACAGATGCATATATATACATACGCACATGCATATATATATATATATACACTCACTCACATCATATAGACACACGTATACACATACATCATATAGACACACGTATACACATACATCATATAGACACACGTATACACATACATCATATAGACACACGTATACACATACATCATATAGACACACGTATATACATACATCATATAGATACACGTATATACATACATCATATAGATACACGTATATACATACATCATATAGATACACGTATATACATACATCATATAGATACACGTATATACATACATCATATAGATACACGTATATACATACA
>NC_068982.1:162719004-162735007 GCF_001194135.2 Octopus bimaculoides
CATACACATATATATACATATATCACACACACATACATATACACACATATATACATATACACACACACATATACATATATCATATACACACACACATAATATACACACAATACATATACACACACACGTGTGTCATATCTCCACACATGTATGTGTCGTATATCCACACACGTGTATGTCATATATCCACACACGTGTGTCATATCCACACACGTGTGTCATATCCACACATGTGTGTATCATATCTCTACACATGCGTAGGTCATATCTCCACACACGTGTAGGTCATATCTCCACACACGTGTAGGTCATATCTCCACACACGTGTGTATCATATTTCCACACATGCGTATATCATATCTCCACACACGTGTATGTCATCTCCACACACGTGTATATCACATATCCACATGTATATACACATGTATATTATATTTATATATTTCATTTATTTATATATATATATATATATATATATACTATTTATATATATACTTAAGTTGTGCGCATGTATCTGGATGTGTGTGCATATATCCATACACACACACATTCAGAAACAATGTTAATTTATACAAATATGAGTCAGCTTCAAATTCAAAACAGTTTAGTCCATTGTAAAAAGTAACCATGATATTAAGTTAACCAAAGATGGCACCACAATTGGGACATCTCCGTTGTCGCATGGCTAAACAGCAAAGAATTCCTACTGGGAAAAATAACAGAGCACACAACACTCCGAGACATGTGAAATCATCTTCAAGAATGCCAACCTGAAAAAGAAAAAAAAATAATATAAATAAAACACTACATAACTAGAATTTGATAGAAGATAGCAAACAGTTTGAATTAACAGAGAATTGAAGTAGATAAACAATTGCTAATGTAGTTGGATTAATAAAGATCTTGTTATAAGTATGTGGTAGTGGTGATGGCAATGACATGGCTGCATGTCTAAGAAGTTTGCTTCTCAACATAATTTTGGAGACAATGTTTTCTACTGAAGTCCCAGACCAACCAAAGGCTTGTAAGAGAATCTAGTGGATATGAAATGAAAGAAACTGATTACACATGCACACACACACACGTGTGTGTGTGTGTGTGTGCTTATATTTGTGCTTTGCAAATTGCTCAGCTCTGAGCAGTGACACTGATGTTATTTTCCCTGTAAACTGATTACAAGCAGGTTTTGTGCTTTCAAAAATTTATCATCATCGTTTAACATCCATCTTTCATGCTACCATGAGTGGGACAGTTCCACATGACCTGGCCAGGCCAAAGCCTGCACTAGACTTCTGTGGCTGTTTTGGCAAGATTTTTACAGCTGGATGCCCTTCCCAATACCAGTCACTCGTTGCATAAAATTAATAAAATAGTCTTTTTACAAACATGTATTAAGGGATTTAAGGAAAAATAACAAGATGCATCAATCTTGTATGTAGCTTTATACAGTTAGTTAAATGGGTAAGATCTAACTTAAAGTGAAAGAATGAATGAATGAACACTAACCCTGCAAGCTGGACAACCTCCGACTACAACTACTTGTGGAGGAGGCTGAACTGTAACAGTTGTGTGTTGATGTGGGGGATAATAGCTAGGCATTGGCTGTTGGTTCATAGAACCATAGTTTCCAGTGTAACCTGCAAAAGATAAAGGAATATCAAAAGCTGCTCAAATTTTTTTAAAACTGACAAAAAAATTGTACAATTGTTACAATTTGAAACAGAAAAAAATAAGACAGACAAAGTAGTGAAAATAAATTTAATTTTAGTGTCTAGCCATTTATGATACAAAATATTCATCGGGGGCAGGATAGGCAGTGCCCATAAACTGTGCAGGTTATCACAGACTGGTATCTGTTCATGTTAATATTTACAGTGCTTAGTACAGCAATGATACAGATGAAAGGAGCTGAAGGGAACGTCTGCTTCAGATGATTTGGAGCATCATGCATGCATATTGTTTTTTGTTGGGTAAGAGACAGAAAACTCGAAGACCACCCTGAGCAGTACAAACTGGCCATGCTACCACTCCCATTCCCAACTGAGAAGTCTTTTGTCTTGTAGGCATGCTAGTTCCCTGTTAAAAGCACTCCACACACACTGTAAAGTAGTTGGCACTAGGAAGGGCATCCAGTAGTAGAAACCAACCACAAGACAATTGGAGCCTGGACAGCTGTTCGGCAGGCCAGCTCCTATCAAACCATTCAACCCATACCAGCATGGAAAACAGACATCTGATGGGGAAACAAGTGGGGAAAACAATAGGAAGAGAGTCAAGCACAATTAGGAAGAGGCATTACATAGATACCTTGAAAGGAAGCATAGAAAGCATTGCACAAGAAACAAAGAGGATACAACAGATTAATATCACAATGGAAGTGATGTATTGATAAGTGGAGATTTAAGTTGGATGCTTTTAACTTAAATTCATTATCATCCTCATTGTTTTTACTTTAGTTTTTCCTATGCAGTCATAGATTCATTAAGATTTATTGAAGCAATATTCTAAAGCTCCTGTTGTCAACCCCTGTCTGTTTATTAAAAAGTATTTTTATTCCATAGGTCTTCACATATTGAAATTACCAAGCCACAGGTAATTTACTAAAGATAAACAGATTACCATTATCCACACAATATCAGAGCAAAGACATGTAACGAACATTCACACATGCACAGATATACACATAATTGGCTTCTGTACAGTTTCTGTCTGCCAATTCATTCCCACACAGCAATGTCTGCATCTATTATTTAAAGTGATATAGAATGGTGGCCAAATACAATATTGATGAAGGTAAGACCAAAAAGATTTTAAATGAATAAAGTAATAAAAGTGAAACAAAACAAAAAAAAGTTTTTCGCAAACATAGAGGGACATTTTACTCTACAAAATCAACATAATTTCTAAAATTTCCCCGTCTACTTGAAAGTTAAACTAAAAGCGTTAAGACAGCTAAGTTTAGTCTTCAGCGATATAACTTTAATCTAAATATGCTTCCTGTAGCAATTCTCCTGAAAAACAGGATCATGTTAACAAAGATACATCACCCTGAAGTTTATAGACTTATTGCAACTAGGATAAGTACTTAAGTATTATGCAACAGTGTTGAATTATTTAAACAATGGTTTGTAGAGATATCAGTACAAAGTACACACAGGATAGCTTGTCATATCTGCAGTCAATTGCAAAAATATAAATATATACATAACATCCTTCTCAACTTCAAAACATGTCAGCAAATAGTCTAAACACGCCAAAGCACCAGTGACATACAAGCTACTTGGAAACAATATAACTGAAAACTTTTTAGAAAGTTCTGTTGCATTTCTTGGCTCAGGAACTTAATTGGGCTAGGAGGGGTGGAGTTAAACAGCTAAAATAATCAGTACTAGAATTTAGCATATCTGATGTGAGAAAGAAAATAAATATCTTAGTGACAATTCTATATTCTTCTTATAAATGTGTGCACTATTAAAAAGATATGGATTTTATGTATTAAAATAGGTATGAATATAGTGATTTTGAAAGCATGGCAATGTAGTGAAGAATAGGTTAAATACAAAAAATACAAAGATTAAAATTTCATTTTAAAATAATCTTGATATTTTGACCAAAAAGGCCCCTAGTCATAACTAAAGAGAATGGAAGAGACATTTCAGGGTCATATTCTCAAATTTCTATGATGAGGTTTCACATATCTATGGTAACCATTCCGAATATACAAAAACCTCACAAACATAATGCAAAATACAACTGATCATACTATCTACTTTCACACAAGCTAGAATTTATCCTAACATACAGACATGAAACATTGATAATCCAAAATATCTCAAACTTTGTCCTTATTTGTATTTAATCTGTTCTCTTCTCTTCTCAATAACACTGATATGGTTTTTTTTTTAAATCACTTATTTTTTTTTTAACAACATGCCTCTATATAGATTACTGTTCAAGTTAACTGCTTTTTCATTGCTTAAAGGGTCTCACTCCGGAGGAATTCATCAGATGGAATATCAATAAAGAATTACTTTCAATACATTTCAGATATACTGTCTTATAAATGCTTTGCCTGTAGGAAACTTGAAATAATTAAGCTCTATTCCACCATCCCCATACACACACAATTGATCCTTTGATGTTTGAAGGTATTCTTTTACTGGTCATGGTCATTAAACTGCAGTTATGCTGAAACACAGCCTTCAGGTGTTTTAGTTAACCTATCAACCCCAGTACTTATTTCAGTCTTAATATTTTATTGATACCTTTTTATTAAATTAATAAGTTTGATTTTTTTTTTTTTGGTTCAAAAGCTGTAACTCAATATACCAGTTTATACAAATATTCACAGCAGCTTCTGCAAGTTTCTATTAAAACTTCACCCATAAGATATGGTCAATGAATGCTTTGGGGTCAAATCTGAAACTGATTGCAAAGTGTTCTTAGCCACATAGCCCTGCCTGTATTTATATTTAAAGACATTCAGTATTGGATCACATTAAATGATGATCTTCCTGATGAAAGACATATTGAACAATATAGTTCCTGCTAACAAAATATAAATGGAAGGATCATATATGGAATGTCTTTCATCATCACAATCTGCTCAATCATAACTCAAACTGACATGGGTACAAGAAACAACTTGTTCTTGCCAAGGACTTGCAACTATTTTTAAAATTATTGAAACACAATGACCATCCTCAAAAAAAAAATAAATAAATAAATAAATAAAAAATGTTTTCTGTTATCTCAAATGAGGTAGGAAACACTTATGAAATGTATAATAAATAGTTCAGAGACAAACATTATGCACGATTTGGAAAGATAGTTTGTAATGGAAAGATAGTAATAGCAAAGTGTTGAATTACTGCAATATCAAATTTAAGGTCTCAAACTTAACATTTTTACTTATAGGCCTTGTGTGTGTGATGTGCACATATATAAATATATATATCATCATGCTCTTCTAATGTCTGTTGTCCATGCTGAGGAGCTGCACCAGACTCCAGTCTGATTTGGTGTGGCTCCTATGGCTGGATACCCTTCCTAACACCAACCACTTTACAGAGTGTGCTGGGTGCTTTTATGTCGCACCACACAGGTGCTTTTGCATGACACCACCATTAGTGCTTTATACCACCAGAGGGACCAGTCTTTACACTTCTGCCGTGGAGTCATCTTGCCTGAAAGGTTCAGCATCCTGAAATTGTTCTTCGGTACTTCATCCCATATCTTCTTGGGTCCCCCACTTCCACATGTTCCATTTACTTTGAGAGATTGGCACTTCTTCATGGAGCTGTCAGCATCCATCTGTATCATATGACCAAATCAGCACAGTTGTCTCTCTTGCATGCAGCAACCAATTCCTCTTATGCCTAACTTCCCTCTCAAAACACTAGCACTGTCAAACATGCACATTTACATTACACATCCAGCAGAACATACTAGCCTCATTCTTTTCTAACCTTCACATGTCCTCTGCATTTAGGGCCCACATCTCATTACCATGTAGAATTGCTGTTCATATAATGCATCATACAATCTTCCATTCAGTCACAGAGAGAAACCTTTCGTGGCCAACAGAGGTAACAACTCTCTGAATTTCCTCCACCCTATTCTTATTCTAGCTATCACACTGTTATCCCTGCCCCACTACTTATTTGATCCTCTAGGTAGCAGAAATTACCTACTACCTCTAATGAGCCAACTGGGCATTTGAGAGAATCAATTTCCCCATGTCTCTAAAGTTTTTATGGATCCTGTGCATCTTCCACATACGAAAATTGTCTTCTCTGATAAGCTTCCTATTAATCCACTACACCTCGTGTCCATAGTTTACACTGGGTACACCGTATGGAGTTCCTACTTACAACTTTCCAACAAATCCTACCTGAATGGAGTGGGGTCCTGTCAGTTTTCTTGCTTGCTAGGACCTTAGTCTTTGCTAAGTTAACTATAAAGCCCTTAAATTCCAGATTTTGCTTTCTCATCTATCTCTGAGAGCAAGATCATCAGCATATAGTAGTTCCCAAGGGATGCCAGTCTTGAATTCCTGTTATGGCCAGGAGAAGAATAATGAAAAAGAGGGGACTAAGAACTGAGACTTGATGAACCCCTACTTGTACATCAAATTCATCACTGTACTTGTTAACACTCACCTTACTGACAGCATCTTTGCACATGGCCTGTATAGCTTTCACCAGCCACTCATCTATCCCTAACCTCCTCAGAGCCCACCATATCACACAGTGGGGCACTATCGAAGGCTTTATCTAGATCAAATGTCAAGTATAATGGTTTATTCCTAGCTAAGTACTTCTCTTGCAGTTGCCTATGAAAATAGCATATAAAAGTGCTTTTTCCCCAGATGAAGCTGAACTGCATTTCGTTTATCCTAATTCTGTTCCTCATTACTTTGACTATAACTCTCTCTGCAATTTTCATCACCAGGTTCAGGAGTTTGATGCCTCTATAGTTGCTTTTATCTAATGCACCACCCTTATTTACCCTTGTAGCAGCTAACAATTATGCTGCTATGCCAGTCACTGGGTATCACACCATCCTGAATGACCTGATTAACATACAGGTGACTAGCCTGTATCCTACCTCACCAGATATCTCAAGCGTCTCAGGTGCGATTCCAGAGGGACCAGGAGCTTTCCCAGTTTTAAGGTTTTTAGTTGCCTTATCTACCATACTGTTGTCCACTAGGATAGCTGGTCCATCTGTTGGATTCACATGATGGAGACTCCCTTTATTCCATCCATTCTCTACATTCAACAGTCTCACATAATAACTTTTCAGCACCTCTTTCTTGTCTACATCACTAAGTGCAAGCATACCATTATCCATCTGCACACATTTCTCTCCAACAATATCTGGATTCTCACTGACACACTGTCTAGCAATCTAGAACACTTCAAGTCACTGACCTTCATGCTGTAGGACATTGGCAAACCTCTTCTTTTCAGTTTCTACCCTAGCTAGATAGGCCCAACATCTATCCTCTCTTTTAGCCTTCTAATAAGATTCTTTGCTACCACCTCTCTTTTCCACTCTTTCCAGACCTGTCTCTCCTCTTTTATGGCCCTGTCCATATCGCTGTTCCACAACCATGTCACCCTTGATCTGGCAGAGGCTTTGCTCCACCCACAAATTTTGTCTGTTGCCCTTTATAGATTGTCCCGTAGGAACATCCAGTTGTCCTGTATATTTATCTATCGTTACCTCCTTCTCAACATAGGCCTCATTGAGGACATCTCTAAATCTCTACCCGTTTGAAAGATCCTTGAACTTCCACAGCCTCCTTTTCTATATTGACTTGTGTCTCTGGATCTTTCTGGTCCTAAGCCTGAAGCCACTAACCAGTAGCTTATGTTGAGTTGTACATTCTTCCCCTGGGAAAGATTGTGCATTTATGAGCATATATCTGCCAGTGTGTCTGG
Organism: Octopus bimaculoides; assembly: GCF_001194135.2. Taxonomy (NCBI): domain Eukaryota; kingdom Metazoa; phylum Mollusca; class Cephalopoda; order Octopoda; family Octopodidae; genus Octopus; species Octopus bimaculoides. The sequence continues at coordinate 162,726,453 of NC_068982.1, forward strand.
TGAGGATGTAATCAATCTGGTTGGTGTCTCCACTGCCCCCACATATTGATAAGTGATCAGATAGTTAGGTTTTCTGAAGTTAGTGTTCCCTCTATAGGTGCTTTTATCTAATGCACCACCCTGACCCTTGTAGCAGCTAACAATTATGCTGCTACGCCAGCCACTGGATATTACACCTTCCTGAATGACCTGATTAACTATGCAGGTGACTAGCCTGTATCCTACCTTACTAGCAGCCTTGTCCCCACCTCATTTCTGGAGTCAAAGCTGTAGCCACCATGCACACCCTGAAATCCATCAGAGTGTTTTGCAATATGTCCATTGAAGTCTCCTGCCATGATGAAAATGTTGTCATCTGTCATTGTCAAGGTAATCCTCAGAAGAGATTTGTAGAAGTGGCCCTTCTGAGTCTCTCTCTCTCTCTCTCATATATATATATATATATATATATATATATATATATACATATATAGCAGTTGTATACTGTCAACTTAATGTGACAGTCAATAAGGGAATCATACTGCTGCTATTTAGCCCTAGGAAGCTGGAACGCTTCCTGTCGGCCTTGACACATTTCCTGTGTCCTTATATTTGCGAGGGGGAGACAAGCCTAGTCTGGATTCAGGGACATGTTTCTGAGTCATTGCTCGTCATCAGCCTGAAGTAGCAAAACCAGCTGGCTGAAGATGTCTGTCAACTTCTTGCAAATATATATATTTCTAGTGAAAACAAATTCACTGATCACAAAAATTAGAAATAATCTAATTATAAATCTCACAGAGAGAATTAAGCAGCAGTGTTACGATAAAGCAGTTGTATACTGTCAACTTAATGTGACAGTCCCAATAAGAGAATCATACTGCTGCTATTTAGCCCTAGGAAGCTGGACTGCTTCCTGTCGGCCTTGACACATTTCCTCCTTTAATGAAGAAGCTCGCCTATGTTCAGTGACGCGAAGACCAAAGATTTGAAGTGTTTCAGATTGCAAGACAATGTGGGAGAGAAAGTTGTGATGTCCTAGGAGAGAAATGCTTCTGCATGGATGATGGCACACTTGCATTTAATGATTCAGCAAAGGAAGAGGCTTGGAAATGCCATTATGAAAGACTGGTGAACGTGGAGAATGAATGGGAGGAGAAGAGTCTGCCAAATGTTGCTCCAGTTGAGGGACCAGCTATCTGAATCAATAGCACCTTGGCAGATTAAGCAATTAAGGATATGAAGACAGGGAAAGCCCCTGGCCCATCAGGAATCACCGCTGAAATGCTTAAAATATCTGGCGGTATGGGCTATGGTCTAGTCACCCATATTGTAAATCAGGTGGCTCACGAAAGAGTCATACCCAATGACTAGTGTAGCAGCACCATAGTCAACTGCTACAAAGGTAAAGGTGATGCTTTAGATAGAAATAATTACAGAGGTATCAAATTGTTGGATGAGGTGATGAAAGTTACGGAGAGGGTCACAGCCTAACTAATTAGGGAGAGAGGTAGTCTAGATGAGATGCAGTTTTTGTGTCAGGGAGAAGCACCACTGATGCTATATTTCTGGTAAAGCCGCTGCAGGAGAAATGCATAGCCAAAGATAAACCTTTTTACTTGGCTTTTGTTGACTTGGAGAAAGCCTTTGACAGGCTCCCTGGATCCCTTATCTGGTGGTCAATGAAGAAACTAGGGATAGACGAGTACAGGGACACTACCAGTAAGGTGAGAGTTGACAATGAGTACAGCAAAGAATTCAGGGTACAAGTTGATGTTCACAAAGGATTGGTCCTCATTCACCTTTTGTTCATCAGTCCTCTAGGCAATAACAGAGAAATTTAAGACAGGCTGCCCCTGGGAGCTCCTCTATACCGATGATCTTGTTCTTATAGTTGAATCACTACCAGAACTAGAAGTTCCAGGTACAGAACCAAGGTCTGGAATCAAAGGGCCTTAGAGTTAACCTAGCAAAACCCAAAGTCTTAGTAAGTAGGAAGTTAGACAAATCACAAATCCCTTCAAGTAGATGGCCTTGCTCAATATGTAGAAAAGGCATAGGTAGAAACTCCATAAGATGTACCTGGTGTAAGCTTTGGCCACATAAGCAGTGCAGCAACATCAGAGGAAGATTAACAACAAAAATGTACAGAAAATACTACCTAGAGGTAGTAGATAGCTTCTGTTATCTGGGTGATCAAGTTAGTAGCAGAGGTGGATGCTCCGAGAGTGTAGCTGTGAGAATAAGATTAAGCTGGGTGAAGTTCAGAGAGCTCCTACCTCTGCTGGAAACAAAGGGCCTATCATTCAGAGTGAAAGGTAGATTGTAAAATGCTTGTGTGCGAACAACTATGTTATACACAGCAGTGAAACATGGGCTGTGACAGCCAAGGATATGCGTAGGCTTGAAAGAAATGAAACCAGTATGCTTCACTGGATGTGCAATGTCAGTGTGCATGTCTGACAGAGTAAGCATCTTGAGAGAAAAGTTGGGCATAAGAGATATCAGATGTGGTATGCAAGAGAGACGACTGCACTGGTATGGTCATGTGACACATATGGAGGACAGCTCTGTAAAGTGCCAATCTCTAACTGTAGAGGGAACCTGTGGTAGAACTTTGGGCCTCGCAGAGGCAATGACTAGCAACCGAGACCTTTGGCAATATGCTGTGCTTGAAAAGACTTGTCAAGCCAAGTGAAATTGTAGTTGTGGCTGATGCTGGTGTCACGTAATTGGCACCCGTGCTGGTGGCACATAGGCACCTTTCAAGTGTTGGGCCTTGTGGAGGTAAAGTGGCCTATGCCAGTAACACGTGAAAAGCTCCTTTCAAGTGTTGGGCCTCATGGAATCAATGACCAAGACCTTTGGCATTATGTAGTGCTTGAGAAGAATACTCATCAAGCAAAGTAAAATCAGTCATGGCAGGTACTGATGTTATACAAATGGCACCTGTGCTGGTAGCACGTAAAAGCGCCCATTACACTTGGATTGGTTGGCATCAGGAAGGGCATCCAGCCCTAGAACCCGTGCCAAATCAGACTGAGGTCTGGTGCAGCCATCCAGGTTGCCAGCCCTGGTCAAACCATTCAACCCTTGCCAGCATGGACAATGGACACTAAAAAATGATGATGAATCTAACAGTATAGTTTCAAAGCCAGACATAGGAAAGTTACCATGATTCAGGTCTATGCACCAAATGATGCTGCAGGAGGTAATAAGCAAGATAAGTTATATGATCACCTCCAGGAGGTACATAATGAAATACCAAGTTACAACTTCAAGCTTGTCGTTAGCAATTTTAATGAACAAGTGGATTCTAACAGGCAGGATATGCTGAGCATGGTAAAACTTCATGGCAATGTGAATGAAACCAGCAACAATGGAGAAAGTATGTTGCTGACTGGCACTGCAGGACTGTATGGAGAATACCTTCTTTCAATACAAGTAAGAAGATAAAGCTGCAACTTTTATTATTCTATTGTTGTACCAACAGCTGTCTTCACCTGTGAAACATGGAAGACAGTGAAGATTCTCAATTGCTGGCTATGTTCCATTGATCCTGCCTATGTTCAATGCTGGATATCTCTTACCGGAAAAGAGTGAGAAACAAAGAGGTGACCACAAAAGCTGACATTGGAAGTTTGTGGGATGTGGTGACTAAGTGACAGTTTACTGGTTATGTCCGTTGATTACTGCAGGAGAGAATGCGACTGTCATGATGGAATGTACACTGGAAGGAAGAAAGAGGTCGAGTAGAAGACCAAAGAAGACATGGCACAGTATGTCCCAAGATGACATGATAGCAATGGGAGTTGGCCCGAGTGGAGTAAAGTGGTAAGTGATCAATCAGGATGTTTGGAGAAGACTCATTGCCCCTTGTGTCGATAGCACTAGAATATCTGAGAGCTAAGAAACTGACTGTAGTCAAGCTGAGGCACTGACTTGAAGGTTTTCATCAGTACTTATATTATTGACATCAATTTATAAGATAGTTAAGTTACCTCTTGATGTAAAATGATGCAACATAATCCACTTCTGAACCTTCTAAATAGTTAAGCTAGTGAAAATTGAAGTAGTTCTTTAACACAATGAAAGAATTATCTCTAGAGAGACTTATGAAATCATCAACCTTGCCATGTGAAAGGAATCTTTTTAAGTATTATCAATGAGAGGTAGTGGTAATACTTAAACAAGGAACACTTGCAGTGTGGTGTAGTGAGAATGTTGGATGTTGGCATTAGAAAAGAAAATGCTCATCTAGGAAAGACTGGTAAGATTTAAAAGAATAAAGAATAGACAGTTGTGGTGGTCGAGACGAAAGAGTCGAAAGGTGACGATCATATATATTAGTATAAATCATTAAGATATAAAATTTAAGATAGAAAAAATATCAGGAAGTTTATAGTCTGTGTTAAAAAATGGCAGTTTAACTGTGTACCCAAGCACTCCTTTTTCCAACTGTGTTTCAACCATCCACTTTCTCCAGTTCTTGCTTGCTTCCCTCCCTTGTTCAGCTCTTTCTATAGAAATTTAGAAATGCCAGAGGTTCTGAATGAACATCACCTACATTGACATAATCAATATTGGAGAACTCTGTAAAAGTCAAGAGAACTAAATTTAATCATGTGACTTACTACTACCATCCAACCTTTGGAGTGCTTTTAGTGAAGTTTATTGCAGCAAGCATTCAAACCAGGCCTCTAGTCTGAGAATAACTTGCTCAAGTTTTGCCACCTCCTATTATTGTACTAAACCAGGACACGTAGTTTCTTTAAAGTATGTTCCAATGTTTCTATGGTTAGTAGTCCAGGATAACTAAAACATTTTTATCAAGTATACAACAATACATGACACCATTAAGTACATCACCAACTGGAGTTACATTTAAAAGCAAAATGTCTAAATTTTCTTTACAAGAAATGTATTACAGTTATAGCACTGAATCAATTAACTATTATATTTAACTATCATCTGAATGATGCAAAAATGAAAACAAAAAAAAAAGAAGAAAAAGATTTAAAGAACCGACGACAAAGGAAGCTAAGGAATTACAATTATTGATTAACAACAGGTAAAAGGATAAACATTGTCAGATAGAAGCTGTTTAGACTAGCTCTGTTGATATTTGATAAGAATATCTTTGATAGTATTAATAAGAGGTTAAAGGTTAGAGTTGATTGACAAGGGAGTTTTGTTGAAATAAATACAAGCATTAAATGTCTAAGAGGAGTTGTTAGCAAGGTTATCATTTCTCAGGCTATTACCCTCATCTACAGTAGAAATGAAATCTATTAATATCTAAATTTACAGGTTTCAATTAGTTTTATCTCCAGGATGTATTCACAGTAGCAGGCTACAGCTTTTATCTGAATATTCGAGATTTATAATAAAAAGAAGCTCTACTTCCTGCATTTAATATTGCAAAATAAACATCTAGAACATACAAGGCCTGATTCAACAAATCTATGATCAAAGGCATTTCAGCCGAGGTCATTCCATCTTTTTGTATATTAAAGATTACATTAGCTAATGTGTGCTTTCTTTTTCACCTGGTAAGGTATGACTTGAGAGAAATTAGCTGTTATTTCTTGCAAGTCAAATGACTATAGAGACTTACACATTTGTAGTAGTTTTATTTATTTATGGTTATTCTTTAATAGCTTTATTTGTGATTGTATGTTTAATCTTTACACTACCATCTCAACACAACATTTAAACAGTTTATTTGGTCATAGTTTCATAAATTAGTTCTTTTTGTCATCATACCACACCTTACCGGAGACTTAATCAGTAGCTCATAATGTACCATCAGCCTTATTACTAGATCCAAGCTCAGGTTTTCAAACCTAGTTTATTTAGCTGTAAATAATCCAACACAGTAAGTACAATTTACAAGTCTCAATATTCAAAACCTTAATTCAGCACTGGATGAGTTGGAGAGTTGAAGGGCTGAGCCACATTGAGCTGTTTAGATACAATATTGAATACAAAGTCTGCCAGCACACAAACAATCCGTTCATTATTATATTCAAGCTTGACATGAATTACTAATGTTAAATTTTGAAATGTCCATCAAGCTAGCACAATCCCACCCTACAATGAATGCTCCTAATAAACAGAAAGCTCCTGCATTTCAAACTCCAAACATTTAGAAGTTTACTATATTACAGTTTTCACAATTCCTTCATGTTTTGTTGTGTAAAAGCTATCAGTCTTATATGTAGTGCATTCTCCAGTCTGGACAAGGAACATTCAGTTATTTGACCAACTGAATTCTTATTTGTGAAATTAAGATGTAAACAGCTCCATGTTTCACAGATATATATACTCTTAAAGCAACTCCCAGCCGGATCAGTCTGACACAATATGACATGGTTGGATCTTTGAATGACAACTACAATCCCGAAAGAGATAAAAAAAAAAATCAGTCCAAGAACTGATACTTTATCAACTCCAAAAGGACAAAAGGTAAAGTTGGCCATAGCAAGATTCCAACTCAGAATGCGGAGAGCTGGAACAAATACTGCAAGCCATTCTAATACTAACAACCACCATTTTGCTGCCATTGATGTTTATATAAAATGCTTTTAGTCTGCATCAAATATGAAACCATTTAAAATAAAAAATGAGTTTTGAGCCACTGCTTTAACATTGGTTTTTACCAGTCTTTTACTGGTTTTTGATAGTTTTAGTTGACCATATCAATTCCAGTACTTATTTTTATTTTTCAAATCTAAGTGAAAGGGCATAAAGATATATAATACAAATAGCACCAGTTTTCATTTCAATGTAAACATAGTCACAGCCATAGAGAGAGACACACACACACACACACACTAAAAACTTTTGCCTAGTCTCTATCAGTTAAATTCCACTCCCAAGGTATTGGTAACATGGTAACATTAAAAACTAAAACTCAAATATTAAAACAATCTAAAATTAAGTAGAGCTCAGCAACTATGCGGTTTATTAGCTATCCACTAATTTTAATAACTGAACTATATTTGAGGATTCTACGTTAGTAAATGAGCAAGAATGCATATTAGAACAGTATTATCACAGAGGAACCAGTCTTGTTGGGACAAAAACAGTTCAAACTGAGTAATAATTTGGTAGCACGTGCAGGTGACACGTAAAAGCACCGACTACACTCTCTGAGTGGTTGGCATTAGGAAGGGCATCCAGCTGTAGAAACTCTGCCAAATTTAGATTGGAGCCTGGTGTTGCCATCTGGTTTCACCAGTCCTCAGTCAAGTCGTCCAACCCATGCTAGCATGGAAAGCAGACGTTAAACGATGATGATGATGATGATGATCCAAAGAGAGAATAAAATTCATTTAACTGTAGAGCTTTTTTTTTTCCTTTTCAAAATCACATTTTGTCAGTGAAAGTTACAGTAGAAATACTCAAATGACAAAATAGGTATGCTGACAGAGATTTTCATTAGCAAAGCTTTCTTTAAAATAATGTAATATTTGTAAGTTGGTGTTTTAATCATCAGGTGTTTCCTTTCTAGCATGTTGTTTAGTCCCAGGTTAGCTTTGACTGAGCAAGGCAACCTATCATTTATTTTGGCACAGGTATCAAGGACTACATTAGTCAATGTAGCTGCCATTTTTAAGCCAGTAGAGTGAAGCCCGAGGATGATCTGGCTGTTATTACAAGCAAGTCGAGTAATTACATAGACTTACCCTAGTTAGTTAATGTTTATATCATAGAAACATTAGAGGCACCCATCTTTGCAAATTTCAATTCATTGCTTCATTTGGAAATTGCTACTTTTCATTAAGAACTTGTGGCTTTCAAAGCAAAAAGATGAAAGCTCTTAGGTTTATTTTTGGAATCTCAGTAATTAAGAGAAAATGTTGGCCTTGACAGCTATAAAACGATATAATTAACAGTAATGAAATGTAGAACCAGAAGGAATAAGAGCGATATTATTTAACTATGATAAAGAAAATGTCACCAGTAGTCTTTCACGAAAGAAAATGAAACTTGGTCAATTCCAGGAAAGTAAGATTAAAATTGTACAAGAGAAACTTACCAGTGTTACTTTTAAAATGTTCTGACTCTTGATAGCTAGGTGGTGGTCCTGTATATGTTGGCATAAACCCACCAGGTTGGTTGGGTGCTGACGGGACAGACATGTTTACTAACAAAAATAACAACAACAAACCTGTTAGTACATACCAAATAAAAAAATATAAAAAAACTAGGAGTGTTTTTCTAACATTAAAAACATTGTAAGAATTAAATTACATGCAGAACAACTAGTTTAAAAATGTATTCGGCTATCGATATTTCGCGCAAAATTCTATCTTGAAAAGTAAGTTGCAAAAGTTTTAAATTCCTAAAACTATTTTCACCTTTAAAATTAATACTTCAATCATCCAGTTTATATTTTAGTTTTAAGCAATGAAGTAATTTCAAAGTCCTCATAGGTTCTTTAATTTCGAATTAACTCCATTTGGAGTTTGAGGAGGATGTGTGCTTTTTTTAAAAAGTATGTTAAGTATCTTTAAATAATGGATACAACAAAATAAAAACTGTTTGCATCCAGGTGGGTTATTTTAACT
>NC_068982.1:162735165-162737845 GCF_001194135.2 Octopus bimaculoides
TAATGGATACAACAAAATAAAAACTGTTTGCATCCAGGTGGGTTATTTTAACTATAGGCGTGTTTGATCATGACTCGTTAGAAACGGCCAAAATTCCAGCAATTTAGATGTGAAGTTATTTAAACCCTGCTAAACTGAAGCAATAAGAAGAAATTGACAATAAACGCTGGAATGTAATTATTTTTAACCTCCATAAAATTTTAGAACTTACAAAAACTCCTCTCTTACTTTCAAAAACTGCGTTGTTAACGAGACTAATTGGTTAAGAAATATTATATTTTATCTTTCTCTCACACACAGATACCCTTTCCAGCGCAAAACTAAAACGAAATAGACGGCTAGTTTAATAAAACGTAACGAATTACGTGTTATTTCGCAGTTGAAATTAACTTAAGTGGGTCAAATTAGCAACAATACTGAAAATTCTTTCTTTGACGCTAACACTTATTTATTGATACAATAACTGTTACAAAAACAGATTTACAGGAAGTGTGGGGATATATAAACATGGTTATATACAGTTATAAAAAACGAGAGGTGGGGCAAAAATGTCAAGTGGATATTCTAAACATTTATATATATATATATATATATATATATATATATATATATTAGAAATAAACTTTTATATGAAAAAAATACTCACAAAACTAAAATAAGTATCATTACAGTTATTTTTAGACTATTTTTCTTATATTTATTTAAAAAGCCATTTGTGCTGGCTGAGATAACAAAACAGGCATGCAAATGCAATTATTACGAGGAAATTACTGACGGTTTCTGAGGCCAGCAAAAGCAATAAAACCGAGTGAAAAGATTGTCTCATGGAATATAATAATGGAAACATTGTTTAGTTTCAGGGTCATCATGGACTAATACTGTGGCTGGGTCAAGCGACAAATTTGACCGGTTCCAATCCACAATACTATACACATACATAGCCATCACCAGACCACTGATCTAATGTCCAGCTACTGAATTCAATTGATAACAAAACTATTGACAAGTTTCAGCCAAGCTGGACAGGTGCGGTCACATATTTTTCAGTCAGCTGTTTCTTTCACAAGATGTCCACAGATTTCACAATTGTTAAGCTAATCAACTAACAAGACACATCTTCATAGAGAAAGTATTGCAATGGAAAGTGAATCACATAATTCAAGACAATATAGATATTTCAATATAGAAAGACCAACAACGAGAACGCATATAACACACACACACACACACACAAACTAATAGTTGAGAGAAGAGAAAGGGATCGTTGATAAAATGTGAAAAGTCTTACAATGTCTTCAGAGAAGTTGGTCCCAGAGAGATGAATGGATGTGAGTGTCTGCCAGTAATGAAAAAGTGTCAGTCAATGTGTCCGATGATGAGAGAAGCAATGTTGAGTGTATCTGATGTCGAAACTTCCCTAGGATATTACTATAGATTGCTGACTTGCAGCTGTTCTGTTGAGTAAGAAAATAGAATGACCCAAGGCCGGGGCCACAGGAAGCCTGAGTTTGTAAAAGACCAGGAGACAGCAATGGGTTATGGTAGACAGTATCACATTAATCTATAGAGAACGAAGACAGTGTGACATCAATATATATAGAAATGAGATAGTGTGACATCAGTATATATATAGTTGAAATAAAACAAGGCGACAAGTCCTATGATTCTCTGACGTCATAGCATCACAAGATTCTTTAGTAGAGCAAATACGGAAAGCCGTCGTTTCGTATAATTTCTACACAACTCTTGCAACATATTATGTAATTTTAAAATTAACTTTTGTTCATATATATTTAAATTACAGTTATTTTTCACTAGTATTTAACTGATTCCAGTTAATTTTTCGTCCATTTTTTTTCGTGCTTTTCTCCCTTTAATATTAATATTTATTCCAATTTTTTTTCCGTATTTTACCCACAGAATAAATCATGTAATCTTATAGTACTGTCTAACTGTGCCCTAGACTTGGTGCTGAACTCGTTTATTACATTTTTGCCTACACTCCAAACACCACACTTTGTCCAGACTTAATACTTCCATGGTGCTATATTCTATTCAGTCTAACTGCTTTATCTAGCTATACGCTCCAGATTCTAAGCTTCAGTCACGCTGCCATACTCTAGTCAGTCGAAGCGTTTAGAGTTGCAGTGCTATTTCCTTATAACAGACCTTATAATTTAGTCATGGGCTCAATGTGTATAATACATTGAACACCTTTCGGTTGGAAAAATCTTAATGAGCTACTTAACAGCATCATTCACCCACACAATGTTCCCTCATGACAGATAAAGAAATGAGATTAAAAAAGGTGAACGACGTTGTCGACTAATACCGAAAGGTTACTTTTTTTAGTTTTAATTAATTTGTTCTGAGAAAAGATACTATACTGGTGTTGTTTAGCCTCAAGACTGCCTTGGTTGATTAAACTTGTGATCAAAAGTTGTCATGGTCATTTCATCTTTTTCAGGAGTATCTATAACTATATAAACCAATGTCATCATCATCATCATCATCGTTTAACGTCCGCTTTCCATGCTAGCATGGGTTGGACGATTTGACTGAGGACTGGTGAAACCGGATGGCAACACCAGGCTCCAGTCTGATTTGGCAGAGTTTCTACAGCTGGATGCCCTTCCTAACGCCAACCACTCAGAGAGTGTAGTGGGTGCTTTTACGTGTC
>NC_068982.1:162738049-162740657 GCF_001194135.2 Octopus bimaculoides
CCCGCACAAGCCAGTCCAGGGGCACTGGCAACGATCTCGCTCGAAAATCCTACAGGAGCCAGTCAGGCGGTACTGGCAACGGCCACGCTCAAAATGGTGCGTCTCATGTGCCACCCGCACAAGAACCAGTCCAGGGGCACTGGCAACGATCTTACTTGGCTTGCCGGGTCTTCTCACGCACAGCACATTTCCAAAGGTCTCGGTCAGTAGTCATCGCCTCGGTGAGGCCCAATGTACGAAGGTCTTGCCTCACCACCTCAGCCCAGGTCTTCCTGGGCCTACCTCTTCCACGGGTTCCCTCAACTGTTAGGGCTTTTTTAAAGACAGCAGGTTGTGATTTTAGAGAATTTTGGTTGCTGTTTCTAACAACCACTAAGTAATCGTACTAATGAACGACTGCACCGAAATTTCATTGTTGGCTTGAGAAATGATGGAATTAGTGTCGTGAATGCAATGAAACATAAACTCCATTTGCTAAGAACATACTACTCCTCTATCTTACAAGGTTCACCACCTACAGCTTTCATATAACTTCACTGTGTAAAACAGCTAGATAGCTGTTGACTGCTCCGCCTTCGATGCTACTGCTTGTGATAGTAGAGCAAGGGACAAAGTGCATGCAATATTTAGTTATGGCCCTTTATGGTTTGAGTTCAAATTCCATCAAGGTCAATTTTACCTTTCACTCTCTTGAGATGGATAAAATATATCAGTCAAGTACTGCAATTGTTTTGTGTGCACACACATTTTTCAACTTGCACACAAAAGAAATTAACTCTTTGAACAAAGGCTTCGGAACATGGGGTGCAAGCACACCCCCTAAACCTTTTGTGGGGTAATGATAACACTTTGAACCTGGGTTGCACTCCCTCAGCAAATTTGTCCCTGTACTTATGCCTATGAATCGATGAGTACATTTTAGCAGGTGTGATTTCATTTGAGTATTCTAGAAAACGAAAGAGCAGGCAGCTTCTTTTGTGCTTACGGCTGACAATAATGATGTTTCTGCTAATTAGTGAGTTGTAAACACATAACCATGTGGTAACCGCTTTTTCGTCTTCCAAGAGTATAAGCCAAATGAAATTATGCTTGCTAAAATGCATGAAATTTGAAGTCTAAAGTAATTGATAATTATACATAGTTTTGTGACAAGAACAAAAAATTTCACATGAGATTTTTTTGTTTACATTGCATTAAAACTTATATTGGTCTCTTAGATAGATGTAGTGGAATTAGGACAAGACTAAGAGTAAAATTCTGGAGAGATGAAAAATGAATTTGAATCCAATGGAATTCCAACTTGCAGGAACAAAAAGATTGTTCAGATAGTACAATAGATTCAATTACCCTGGAGTGAAGAATGTAAAATTTTGGACTCTCTCTTTGTTTGAAAGGGGAGAGCATTGTCACTTTGTTCAGTCAAAGAACAAAAGCTCAAGACAGGTTATTCACTCCCCATGGCAACTGAATTAAATGAACTCTTTTAAAAACTTACACGCAGATAAATTGTAATCAACACAGACCATCACTGGCTTTTTTAGGCTTCTAGATTTTACCTTATTGGAAACAGCTGACTCCCATCCAGTTATACTGCTGGTCACTCTAAATAGTTTAACAGCACACCAAACAATAACCCAGAATTTTTAAGTCCTGGCGCTTGCTCGATAGCTGTTGACTCTACGCTGGGTTAATCTATTCTTTTGATGGGTATCTAACCACCCTTACCCTTAGGTAAACTTGGTGTGGGAAGCCAGTTTAGTTGCCTACAAGCCAACCGTGCAGCAAGTTGTACTGGTTTAGATGTTATTAGTAGCACACGTGAGTGACCTGACATAAATTACAAAAATAGAGAATGAATTAAAACCACTAATCTAAAATTTTCTGTAATGCAATTATAGAATTTTAACAATAGAAGAAAAGGAAAACATTTTTTTCTAACTCTGACAATGTATGTCACTGGATAAATTGTTGGGAAAAGGATAAGGCAATAATATACACTAGAAATAACTCAAAAACCAGCTTTTGGAGAGATTGGTGAAGTTATATGTATAGATTGGACAGCTTGAGAAGATTAATCTTTGTACCAATGGTGGTAATGGTTGTAGTGATAATATGTGCAACTTAGAGTTGAAGAAATGGAGGTTACAGATATGTAATTGCTTGCATTTAATGTGCAGTGTGTGTGTATGTGTGTGTTGTCATCAAACTGTCAGAGTCATGCTTTGTGGTTCTGGCTTCCTGCATTGTATTCATTATCATCATCATCGTTTAAAGTTCGTTTTCCTTGCTGGCATGGGTTGGAAAGTTCAGCTGGGGTCTGGGAAGCGAGGAGGCTGCACCAAGCCCCAATCTGATCTGGCAATATTTCTACTGCTCGATGCCCTTCCTAATGCCAACTACTCCAAAAGTGAGTGGGTGCTTTTTACATGCCTCCAGCACAGGGGCCAGGGGAGCTGGCATCAGCCACTATCAGATGGTGCTTTTTATGTGCCACTAGCATGGAAGCCAGTCAAGGCGGCACTGGCATCAGCCATGTTCAGATGGTGCTTTTTATGTGCCACTGGCATGGAAGCCAGTCAAGGCGGCACTGGCATCAGCCATGTTCAGA
>NC_068982.1:162740667-162755681 GCF_001194135.2 Octopus bimaculoides
GTCAAGGCGGCACTGGCATCAGCCATGTTCAGATGGTGCTTTTTATGTGCCACTGGCATGGAAGCCAGTCAAGGCGGCACTGGCATCAGCCATGTTCAGATGGTGCTTTTTACGTGCCACTGGTACGGGGGTCACATCAACAATTTCTATTTGATTGTAATTTGATTTGATTTTGATATTGATGTTGATGTTGATCTACTTGATTCAATAGGTCTCCTCAAGCACAGCATGTTGCCCTATAATCCAAGGTACTTTTGAGTAGGCTGGTTATGTGACACTGGTTTGGTTACAGCTGTGAACTCACTTTATTTGTCGGGTCTTCCCAGTCACAGCATACCTCCAGAGGTCTCCGTCTTTTGTCATTGCCTCTGCGAAGCCCAATGTTCAAAGGTCATGCTTCACCACCTCATCCCAAGTCTTCCTGGGTTTCCCTCTTCCCCAGATTCCTTCCACTGTTTGGGAGTGGCAATTCTTCACACAGCTCTCCTCGTCCATCTGCAGTACATGACCATACCAATGCAAACATCTCTCTTGCATGCCACGTCCGATGCTTTTTATGTCTAACATTTCTCTCAGGGCGCTTACACCTGGTTGTGTGTGCACACTGACATTACACACCTAGTAGATCATGCTAGCTTCATTTCTTTCGAGCCTATGCATGTCATCAGCAGTCACTGTCCATGTTTCACTGCCATGAAGCATGGCAGTTCACACACTTGCATCATACAATCTACCTTTCACTCTGAGCAAGAGGCCCTTTGTCACCAGTAGGGGTAGAAGCTTTCTGAACTTTGCCCAGGCTATTCGTATTCTAGTGACAACACTCTCTGAGCATCCACCCCCACTACTAACTTGGTCACCTAGGTAGTGGAAACTATTAACTACTTCTAGTTTCTTCCCCTGGCATGTGATGGAATCTGTTTTCTGAGCACCTGTCATGTTTATTGCCCCTGTGCATTGGCCACACATGAAAGCTATCTTCCTTTGATGTTGCTGCACCTATGTGTCTATAGCGTATACTGGGTACATCTTATGGAGTTTCTACCTACACCTTTTCTACAGATCAAGCAGGGCCACCTACCTGAAGAGGTGTGTGATGTGTTTACCTTCCTACTTACTAGAACTTTGGTCTTTGCAACATTGACTCTAAGGCCCTTCAATTCTAGACCTTGCTTCCACATCTGAAATTTCTTCTCTAGTTCTGGTAGTGATTCTGCTATGAGGACCAGGTCATCAGCATAGAGGAGCTCCCAGGGGCAACCTGTCTTGAATTCCTCTGTTATTGCCTGGAGGATTATGATGAATAGGAGGGGGCTGAGGGCTGATCCTTGGTGGACCCCTACTTCTACCTGGAATTCTTCACTATACTCATTGCTGATCCTAACCCTACTAAAGACATCTCTGTATAGGGCCTGTACAACCCTTATTAACCATTCGTCAATCCCCAGTTTCCACATCGCCCACCAGATAAGGGATTGGGGGACCCTGTCAAAGGCATTTTCCAAGTCCACAAAAGCCAAATATAGGGGCTTATCTTTGGCTAGGTATTTCTCCTGCAGTTGTCGTACCAGGAATATAGCATCAGTGGTGCTTCTGTGTGGCACAAAACCGAACTGCATCTCATCTAAGCAGACTCTCTCCCTAATTAGTTGGTCTATGACCTTCATCACCTGATCCAGCAGTTTGATACCTCTGTAGTTATTTCTGTCTGAAGCATTACCTTTACCTTTGTAGCAGTTGACTATGGTGCTGCTACGCCAGTCATTGGGTATGACTCCATCATGAACTACCTGGTTTACAATATGGGTGACTAGGCTATAGCCCACACCACCAGATGTTTTAAGCATCTCAGCAATGATTCCTGCTGGGCCGGGGGCTTTTCCTGGCTCCATACCCTTAATTGCTTTGGATAGCTGGTCCCTCTACTGGATCAACATTTGGCAGGCTCTCCTCCTCCCATTCATTCTCCACGTTCAGCAGTCTTTCATAATGGCTTCTCCAAGTCTCTTTCTTTTCCAAATCATTAAAAGCAAGTGCACCATCTTCCATGCAGACACATTTCTCTCCTGTGACATCACAATTTTCTCTCTCACACTGTCTTGCAATCTGAAATACCTCAGTTCTTTGGTCCTCGCGTCGCTGGACATTGGCAAACTTCTTCTTTTCTGCTTTGCCTTGGCTATGTATACCTGTCGCCCTGCCTCCCTTTTGGCTATCTGGTATGGTTCCTTGCTACTCCCACCCTTCCAGGCTTTAAATTCTGCACAGGTTGACTTTGCCTTTTATTGTTTCGGGGTCATTTATAAAGTATCAATCGAGGATGGTAAATTGTCAAAATGTTAGATAGATGAAGATGCTTTGCAGCATGTTTTGGCATGCCTCCTTCACTAAAAAAAGAAAAAAAGATGCTTCCTAACTACATGGTTTCAAGGTTAGTCTCACTGGGTGGTACTTTAGACAAGGGGCTTCTACTACAGCCCTGGGGCAACCAAAGCATAGTGAGTGGATTTTGAAGATAGAAACTGAAGGTAACTTGTTATAATTGTGTGTGTGTGTGTTTTACTGTCTCTTTCTTTAACATCATATAATAGTTGGAAGCAAGTTTCAGCATCATTCGAGTGATGTCCTTTATTTCCTATCTTTGGAGACATGCCTGATCATGAGGAAATATTACTTTTTAGCTGAAACAGGGTGTCTCTGGCCCTTTTAGAACAATTCCTTGCTTCTCATGAATTGCATATAAAACAGTGGAAATAATACCAGAAATGAGCTTTCAATTAGCAGCAACACTTTATTCTTCTGCTAAATAAAATCATACAGCAAACCAGACTAATACATCACAAAGAATGCTGTATGTTGAAAATCATACATGGTTGGCTTTTCAACTCAGTTGAACTTGGTTACATGTGCTTCAACAGGAACAAAAATAATGTGACATAGCTTCCTGAAAACAAACTCTCCCCTCTGCTTAGAATGAAAAACATCATGCTATTTATTAACAAAAAGAGGTTTAGACAAGCATTTTTAATTTGCTGTGTTGGTGGTCTATTGTACAACACAATTGGATACAAGCTCCATATCGCATAAAACTAGACCAATCCAAATGCCTGACTCAGCAAAGTATTTCAACGTCACATGACCACTCATTAGAGACTTATATGTGGAGCCTTTTTTAAATTACTTAAGCCTAAAACATGCTATTATGAAATTAGTCTTGCTTCATCTTTATTTGGAAACAGGTGATGGTTGGTGAGAAGAAGGGTATCCAGTCATAGAAATTCCACCTCAACAAATTCTGTCTGATCTATGTGGTATGGAAAAGTGAATGTTAAACAATGATGATGATGATGTGCGTGTGTGTACACATATATCCCACATACATATGTGTGTTTTAGTAACTAATGAGTCTGATGCAATATATTTTGTTGGACTAATTGTTTTTGATAAAGCTTATTGACACTCAGGCTTAACATTTTGAGTTCTTTATTTTAAGTGGCTTAACCATGTAACCATATCTGAACTGGAATCCCAGGACTGCACATGCATGCACGCACGCACACACATACACACACACACACCTTTTATGAAGAAGATGATGAAATGTGTTTTGCTTTTTGATAAACAAAATTTTATTCTTTTCACAAACAAAAAGCAAAGTTTGTCATTACCACAAATGACAAAACATTGAGAGGGTTTGAATGTTATTGTTCTTGGTGGAATTGTAGTACTGTCAAAAAGTTAGCTGCTGGTCATTGTGTTGGTATCACTGATTGTTCATCATGATTGTTGTCAGCTCAGGTCAGTTACTGTCCATCATCTCTACTGGCCATCTCCTATGGTGTCTGTAAATGCTCTCTGGTTAAGTAGCTATGGTGTGCCAAATTTATACTGTTTAGGCTCAGAGAAAAAGGTATGAAAAGATGGAATTTTGCTGGAGCCAGTTCTAGGCAAAGTTGTGATTGGTTACATTTTTTTATCATGTGGATAACATTTTAGTGAACCATAACATGAAGTGATTGCTGAATGTTCATGCTATGTACCCATGCACACTTACAGACACTCATGTAACTATAGACGTGTGCACTCGTATGCACTCATTCATACATGTGCAATATATATATTGGAAATCTGTTGGTGATTTGTTCATGTTACTCAGAATTTCACTTACATATGCACAATCAGGAAGGTAACATATGGTGAATTAGGCTGTGTTTATGATGCATTAAGGAGACCGATTTTTATTGATCAAAAGAAAACATGTAGCCAAATATGTGGCAGGTCAAGCATGTAGCTGGCTAGACTACTTTGATATAAGGAAAACCGGAGACAAATTGAATGAGTATTGAAATGTTATTGTATAACTAATGTTGCTTTTAATTCATTATTGAATTTAATCTTACATGTGCATTGCTGTGGCACATCATGAATAGCTTTACACTATTCATATATAGTCATAGAGTGGTGATTCAGTTCATCTCTGGTTTGATTCAGGTATGTAATGTTGATAAGCTACAAAAATGGTGAATATATATATATAATCTGCATGTGTTTGATTGTTGTGTGTGATTTTGGAAGTAATGTTGTCTTGGGAGGGATAGCTAACCTTAATTTTATGAGTATTGAAAGGCTTGGATATGGCTATAATGACTTCCAACCTATATGGTGGATTAATAAGATTACCTTCATTATTTTCCTAGTTCTCAGACATGATATAATATAGAAAATGCAAAAGTGAGAAATAATAAAGTTGGTTTCAGTATACCAATAAAAAGCTAGGAGTATAAAATGTGTTGTGGAATGTACATACATTTTTTGTGTTTACAAAGTCAGTTAGGTAAGATGTGTGGAAAGTGTTAATACATTTCCTAGCTTGTAAAGTTGAAAGATAATTAACAACAGCAAAAATAGAAGTTAACAGACTAAAAAAAAAATAGTATTTAACATACAAAGTTTCAGATTGGTATAGAGGTGTGTGACCAAGTGATTAGAGTGTTCAGCTCATATGATAAAGTTGCAGGTTCAACCATAGTGTCCTTTGAGCAAGGTACTGTTGCTCCAGTTTACTCATCTTTAATGAGAACAAACCCAATACTGGTGTAACTGTAGTGGATCTTGCATGCATGAAGTGGATTCGATCCACCATAGCCAAATTTAAATTAACACTGCAACAGAACTTTTCCCACAGTGGAACAATGGTTTTTCTCTGACAGCAGTTTTACATATGCTAGATGCCTTTAGCTAGGCTGAAATAATGTCTTCACCACTTGAGCCTTTCTTACCTCTTCTACTTCACCAAAAGCTAGAATAGAGATAACAAGACCACCAACTAAATCTATTGTTCTCAATGATATGTCTATCCTTCTGGATAGTTATAAAAGCAAGAACTCCCCAAGCAAAAATCAAACAGTGACAACTCAATGAGTTCAGTCACATGGTGATGATTCAATGAGTTCAGTCACATGGTGACGACTCAATGAGAACAAAGTCTGGCTGACCAGCTAGAACCTTGCTCAGAGGGAGGAATGAAGTTTACTGTCAGCAACTGTAAGACAACGTCCCGTACCCTACAACTCTCACTAGCTCTAATTCTGTTCTTTTACAACATCGTTCTATCTCTCTCTGTAATTACTACTAAACAATGAAGAGGACACAAACACAAACTTTACTTCGTATGCTTTTGGATTTATCATAACCTGCCCATCGAGGCAAGGTATTTTAACGTAATGGTAAATAAATATTTCCTTAAAACTTCATGTATTGTTCATCTTTCACATCCTACAACATGCCGTTATAACAACAAATTTTTATCGTCACAACTGCTGACTCCGATATTTCATATTATTGTGTACCTAATCAATTTCTTCCATTACATAACCCTCATTTCCTCTGTCACATCCTAGATGTTTACGTGGGTCAAAGGGAAAAGGAATGACAAAGTGTCTATGTCTGCTCATGACTACATAGGTAGTTAAAACAATTAGCAAAAGCATGACATATATTATTATGTTATACATGCTTACACACTTGCAAGTGATGACTGGTTATACTTTTAAACTATTAGAATTATAATTGTCTGCTAGCAAGTGCTAAGTAAGAGAGCAGAGTTGCAGTTTATACATGGTAGCTGTCAAAGTAACAGTTTGCACATGGTTGCTGAGTTACAGTTTGTGCATGGTTGGTGCAGAATGAAAATTTCACACGAGAGATAGTGAAATGACAGCAAAGCAAATAAGACAATTGTGTTCTTGTAAATAGTTAAAAATGGCTTACAGACTACTAGTTGGCTAGAATAACACACATAATAATGTTGAAACTAAAGTAGTTGTGTATTCTGTTGAACTGGTTCCCATTCCCAAATTGGGCGACTATCTATTTATCACAAGTTGGCCAAAGTGATGTATAAGATAGTTGCTGGCATAAGATCACTTCAGATTAGATAGTCCTATCCTTTATGAATGAGGAGTGTTCCTGTTGAGTAATATAAACTTTCAAACTTCTCTTCCACTACTTGCCCTTGTGAGTTAATGACTTGACTAGTTTGACAATGGTTTTATTGAATCTGTAGCAGGTCTCTGACTGACTTTGAACCCAGACTGTTTTTCTGTTCAATGAAAAAGTTTTTGTAAGTAACAATAGAAAAAAAAAACCTGGGATATTTCAAATTAAGTGATGATATCATAAAACTAACCAAATTCATTGCCTGACATCAACAAAAGAACTGATGAATGAAAAGTTGTCAACTGCTGCTAATCAGTCAAACATTGATTAGGCTGAACTCAGTTTGTAAAAGAGTGGTAATCAACAAACAGATGATCAGTAACACACAGGAGAGAAAAACAGTCATAGAGAATCAAACAGAGAGAGAAGAAAGAACTGAGCACAGTCATGTCACACATCAGACAGTTGTCATTGTCAACAGAGTCTGCTTCTAATCTAAAAATAGTTGGGGACACAAGCATTCATTCTTTTGAACTCTCCTTCATCTACTCACACTCACAATCAAGCTTTTCAACTAAATCACTAACACAGGCACATTTTTCGTTATTTTGTTATTTTCCTTTGCCCCTTGGTTGCTTATATGCTCACATAATTACAGAATCAAGCTATGATGACATTAATCTCATTTTTCCATCATTATTTTGTTAGTTTTTTTCTTCAAATTAACACATTCTATTTCAACTATAAACAATAAAATAAGTGATGAACTAAAAAGTAGAGACTGTTCTCACTTATTCAACAACATCCCATTTTCTTCACTGTGATAAGATAGTAACAACAGAGTATTTGATTGAGGATAGCAGGGTGTAAGTCTTCATTACAGTAGCACCAACTTTTCTAAACACACTAAGCCCACAACTTATAAACTGTTGTCAGAAAAATTTCTGTGTGCAATTTGTCACATCTACAATAACTAATAGTGATTCTCTGCTCATTAGCAGGACATTGAAATTTACATGTAGTTCCACCCATGCATTTGGTATTAAGGATTTCAGTGGCTTAGGTAGTTCATTTGGCACATATCAATCATACAGCAGCACATTCTTGTTTTTTATGTTGCAATTTTTTATGTATTGAACAAACATAAATTATCTGATCTTCTAGGACCATTAAGAAAGTAGAATCTATGTTCAGCGTCATTATCATCTAAACTTTCTATGACTCTGTTAAATACATTGCAGCTCTTTTAAATGTATTCAATTTAATCACTTCAATATCAGCAGCATTTTCCATATAAACTTCATTGATATTATTGCTAAGATTTAGTCCACATTCAGGTAATTCTAAGTGATGATCAGGGCCATCTTAGCAGCATTAGAAGCCTGCAGGCAAATCAATGCACTGGACCCAATAATATTTACTTACTGACAGCAACCACAACTTACATAGATTAGAAATGGATCCATGAGGCCCCCAGGCAACTACCCACTGTGCCCACACCTTAAGCCTTAAGACAGCACTGGTCGACAGCAAAAACTGAATAATGAGAGTTTGTTTTATATCATGCAGTGTGCTGTTTGAGAGTATCTTTGTTCTCTTTCCATAGTTCTGTACAAGGCTAGCAAATTTAAGCGAAGTGGGTGAATCAATTACATCAATTCAAGTGCTCAACTGGTACTTACTTTATCTACCCCAAAATGACAAGGACAAAGTCAACCTAGGTGGTATTTGAACTCAGAATGTGCAGCCAGAAGAAATGCTGGTAAGCATTTCGTCTGATGTGCTAACAATTCTGCTAGCTTGCCACCTTAAGAATAATAAATCATATTGTCTCTGGCTGCACGGTCCTGGGTAAGAAGGAATATATCTACAGACATGACAGAATTGGGACTTATATACACTGGAAGCTATACCAGCACTACAGAATGAAAGCAAGAAGAGAGTATAGGAATCTTTCAGAAAAGTTTTTAGAAAAAGACAAAGCAATCTCATTCTGGGATATGCCAATACACACAAATTGATAAATGAAGGCTAATAGGCCAGATATCGTTGTTAGGCACCATCAAGAAAAAAAGTGTTTTCTAAGTGACATGTCAGTCCCCAAAAAATGACAATATATCTCTAAAAGAAATGAAGAAACTTTCAAAATACAAAGATCTGGAAATTGTCATAACCCAAATGTGGAGCCTGAAGACCTAAATAATCCCTATAATAATAGGTGTATTAGTGTTGTTAAAAAAGTATACAGACAAATACATAACCAAATGCCCTAATGCAAAACCAGGCAGTGGCTCTCGGGGCTTCTGATCTTAACTGATTGAAAGTGTTATCATGTACATGCTTTGTGTTGGTGTAAAAGATGGGCTACAGCACATATTTTGCTCAATATCATAGAGTTACTTGTCAGTAGTTTGACTTTAACCAGTTGAGCATGTCTCTTGGTAGCTAACAGTATGTGCATCTCTGTTCACAAGCAGAAGTAGTTGGGGAGCATCATAGCCATGTGTCGAGAGAAATTCTTTGGGGTTTGAATAATTCACCTCTGGAAACATAGGTGTTTTGTTCAACACCCTTATTCAAAGACCTTTTGAGCAGGATGGACTACTTGAGCTGAAAAAAATTCTAACTGGGTCCCACCTCCTAGGTCATGCGCTACTTATGTTGATATGAGATCACCATTCGTGCACATGTGGTTGTGATGCACATACCTAATGTACCCTTATCAGATGAGTAGTCATGATGGTTATATTGGGCTTTGTATATGTGTACCTCGGTGTCACTTTAATGGCATGTGCTACTCCCTCACTCAATAATAATAATAATAATAATAATAATAATAATAATAATAATAACAATAATGATAGATGACTACTGTACCAGTGATTGTAGGATCTCTAGGAATGATAAAAAAAAAGGTACTGAAACCTATTTGAAAATGATACCAGGCTTACCATCCCTACAGGAAGTGCAAAAAATCGTGTTAACTGGAATGATTTGTGTACTGAGAAGAGCATTATCGCTGTGAAAACAACATCCATTCATGAATTTATATATCAATTTTTTTTCAAACATATTTTACCTGTGAATTTGCGTGTGTAAACTGGGAATGCATACAATGAGCTTCTCTGCCCTAGGTGTACAGAAAACACTTGGCGAGAAATGGAAGAAAATTTGAAGAAAGAAGAAAAAAAACAACATAATAATAATAATGGTGCTCGAAAAATAAGGGGTGTTACCTTAGTTCACTAGTAGTGAACAACTGGCACCACAGTACATCTTCAGTGTTAGAAGCTATGCAAAGACAATAATAATAATAATAATAATAATAATAATAATAATAATAATAATAATAATAATGGGGGGGGGGGGCTAAAGAGAGGCAAGATGTATGAGCACAAGCTGCAGCGAGTGGCAGAGTCGGAGATTAGCAAAATCTTCTGGGATTTCCCAATCCAAACAGATCAGGCGCTAGAGCATAACAGACTAGACCTGGTGGTGGTGGACAAGATGCACCACATATGCTATATAGTTGACATTGCATTCCCCTTTGACCCATGAATAGTCCAGAAGGAACACGTAAAGATAGATAGATACAACCCTTTTAAATACGAAATAGCCTGGCTATGGAAAATGAAGAAGGTGAAGATAGTGCTAATTATTATTGGGTCCTTGGGAATAGTATCAGGAGGCATCAAGAAGAGTATAAAGGAAATTGGAATAGAGTGCTCAGTAGAACTGTTACAAAAGGCTTGCTCCTTCGCATGACCAGAATAATCAGGAAAGTATTAGACAGAGGAAAAGAATGAATAGTATAGTACTGTAGGCTGCAGGTAGTAAGCCCGCTACATATGCAAGACTCCAGGAGCTCCAACAAAACCTGTTATAAAGAGAAAATAATAATAATAATAATAGTAACACCCAGCCTGAATAACCGGAAGGAAGTGTAGAAATTGTTATTGCAAAGAAAGTAAAATTAATGGCAAAGAGAAAATGCAGGAACAATCTGCTGGTCGGTGGGAGTAGAAGCTTTTGCATAGCAAATATGTACCTCATACCAAACAACCTTGTGTTTCCGGAAGCGCACCCATCAGGGGCTACAAAACTCAGGGCTAAAGACAGAGAGCAAAGGCTTCATCCTTAGCTACTCATGATCAAAGCTTATTGATCTGGAACTACCAAACCAATGTGATGAAAAATGAAGTAGATCCAAAGTGCTGATTTTGCATTGATGAGATCAAAACTGGATCACTTAATCTCTCAATGTAAAATGTTAGCATCAGTAGAGTATAAATCAAGACATGACAGAGTTGGCCAATATCTACACTGGCTAATATGTTGGTATTATTAAATCAAAACTGTTGACAAGTAGTATAAGAATCACCCTGAGGTTCTAAGAGAGGGACAGAATGTAACAATTCTTTAGAACGTTCCAATGCATACAGACAGAACCATCAAAGCTAATAAGCTGGATATTGCTGTAAAAGGTCAAAATAATAAAGTCTGTTTATTGATCAACATGAGTATCCCTTGTGATCATAATATTCTGGCAAAAGAATTTGGCACAGTCAGAAATTTGCTCATTAAAATCGGAAAAATGTGGATCTCAAGTCAATGACAATATCAGTGATTGTAGAAGCACTAAGAATGATAATAAATGGAACTAAAGATAATTTGAGAATTATTCCTGGCTTACCATCCCTGCTAGAAGTGCTAAAGATCGTTTTAAGTGGTATGTCAGATATTGAGAAGAGCATTGTCACTGTGAGAACAATTAGCATCCATCGTCGTCGTCGTTTAACGTCCGCTTTCCATGCTGTAAATAATTTTTCTCTACATAACTTTATTTGATTTTATATGTGAACAATCTGGTATGCTTATTTTAATTGTCTATCAATGTATACAGTGAGATTTTTTGTTCTAGATGTCAGGAAAACACTAGAGAAGAAATGTTAACAAAATTGAAAGAGGAAAAACTCATAATAATAATCCTTTCTACTTAAAACACAAGGCCTGAAATTTTGGTGGAGGGGACTAGTCAATTGTATTAATCCCAGTGTTTCTTCTTTTTCTTAGGCCTCTTGATTCCTCAGGGAATATAAGGCCACTATCCCAGTGTTTCACTGGTACTTAATTTATTGATACTGAAAGGATGAAAGGCAAAGTTGACCTTGGCAGAATTTGAACTCAGAACATAAAGATGGATGAAATGCTGCCAAGTATTTAGCTCGGTGTGCTTACAACTCTGCCAGTTTGCTGTCTACTCATAATAATAACTAGCTGGACCCATGCAAAATTCATGGAAAACATAAAAAATGTAAGCATCTGTAAATTGTGTGCTGGTGCCATGAGAAATGTTTCTATATTGTGACAGTTACAGAATATAGAAAGAAGTGTAAAACTGATAACTATATAATCCAACCAAAATATCTCAGTTATGCAAACGTAAACAGAATTACTATTTAACCTTTAAAATACATCGTACATATTCAAAGAACCTTCTTGGTTTAGTGGTACAGAACATCCTTCTTATATTCTTTTATTCTTTTACTTGTTTCAGACATTTGACGGTGTCCACGTTGGAGCACCGCCCTTTAGTCAAAGAAATCGACCCCTGGACTTATTCCCTGTAAGCCTGGTGTTTATTCTATTAGTTTCTTTTGCTGAACAGCTAAGTTACGGGGACGCAAACACACCAACACTGGTTTTCAAGTGATGGTGTGTATATGTGTGTGTGTATGTGTGTGTGTGTGTGTGTATGTGTGTATGTGTGTATGTAGGCCAGCATAATATAGGAAGCCAAACAATTCTGAATCAATTGAAATTACTTCTGTAATGAGAAAAAAGTTTCCTTAGAGTTAATAAAGAATTCTTGTCAACAGAACTATAAGAGGAAATTCTGATATTGGAAGTGATTAAAAAGTAAATTGAGATATAATGTTCATTTGGAAGCATGAAGTCCTGTGTTTGTTCTCACCGGGTAGCAATTTTTCAAGTGCCTTTTATGATATCCTCAAGCTAACCAATAACTTTGAAATGGAATTTGGTACATGAAAACTATCCTCAACGATATGTCTATCCTTCTGGATAGTTATAAAAGCAAGAACCCCAAGCAAAAATCAGTAAGTCACTTCAGTAGTCACTTGATGACAACTGAGAGAGTCGGTTCATGACAACTCAATCAGTTAGGGAATGGACTACTAGAATCATGATCATAAGCAAGGCAGCTACTAAAGACAATAGTCAGTGAGAGAAATGAAATTTACTGTCAGCAACTGTGAGACAACGTCCCATGACCCTACAACTTTCACTAGCTCTAATTCTGTTCTCTTACAACATCATTCTATCGCTATCGGTGGCTTGCCGCTTAGAGAATGTGTACACAAAACTATACAAAGAAAAATTCTACCACATCTAACTTTCTTTCACATCCTCTCGGAAATTATAGCCTGCCTGACAAGGCAAGGTATTTTCATCGTAACGGTAAATATATACTTTCTTAAAACTTCATGCATTGTTCATCTTTCACATCCTACAACATGCTGTCACATTTAAATTTCAACTGATACAAAAATAATCTTAATCGTTACACGTCCCTGAGATTTGTCCTGTTTGTCAGAGCTTGTTTCTGATGGCAACTATCCTTCATCTATTTGTGTGTGTGTGTGTGCGTGTAGCATCAAGAGTTGCTTGGCAATGCTGAGTTTCACTTAACATATTGAGTTCTATATCAAGATATGTGTGTACTATGTAAAAATATTTTCATATACAACTTGTATTTTATAATATATATGTAAACATATAAATATGTATATATGTATGTATAAAGACACCATTTCGAGCGTGGCCGTTTTCGTGCGGGTGACACGTAAAAGCACCTACTACACTCTCTGAGTGGTTGGCGTTAGGAAGGGCATCCAGCTGTAGAAACTCTGCCAAATTAGATTGGAGCCTGGTGTAGCCATCCGGTTGCACCAGTCCTCAGTCAAATCGTCCAACCCATGCTAGCATGGAAAGCGGACGTTAAACGATGATGATGATGATGATGATGTATGTATGTATGTATGTATGTATGTATGTATGAATGAATGAATGAATGATTAGATGTGAGTGTGTAACTACATGTACTGTTGGTGGTACTTTTACTACTCTGGACTTTTCCATTTTCCTTTCTGACAAAGAGCTATACTTGAAACATCAAAAACTCTCTTCTTCCCAAGTGTCAAACTAATACATTCCATGTGTATGTCCTCTTGTTTTGTTACTGTTATTTTTAATGTTCGATTATTCAATTTGACTCTGTGTGTGTCTGTGTCTGTGTGGAGGGAACCTATGGGAGAGGTAGACACAGGTAGTGAAGCATTATCTTTGGATGTTGAGTCTTACAGAGGCAATGACAAGTGATCATTGAGAAGGCACATCAAGCCATGTGAAATCATAATTGTGGCCAGTGCCAGTAACACGTAAAAGGCACCTGTGCTGGTGGCACATAAAATGCACCCATGCCAGTGACGTGAAAGGCAGCCACTACACTTTGTGAAGCAGTTGGCATTAGGAAGGGCATCCAGCTGTAGAAACAAAACCAAACTAGGCTGGAACCTGATACAGCTCTCCAGCTTACCAGTTCCAGTCAAACTGTCTAATTCATGCCAGTATCAAAAACAGACACTAAATGAAAATGGTGATGATGATATATATATATATATATATATATATATATATATATATGTATAGTATGGGAGATAGAAAATGGAATTCATGAGACTCTTTATCAGAACTACAACAATCATTTCAACTCATCATGCACTTGTATCATACAGGTGAGATGCTGTACAATTGTCATGCAGTGAAAACTTGAATATGAAATTATTACTCTTTCTCTCTTTATATATATATAAAGACGCGCATGGTGTAGTGAATACATTTTGAAAAAAGTTTTATGCTGTAAGCTCAGTTGATGATCCTAAGTGCTGGTTGCACAAAAGGGGAAATCAATTGATACTGAGACATCTGAACTTGTCTTTGTAGTTTTGCAAAATTAAGGGCTATTTTTATTATATTCACTACAATTAACCATGTGTATTTACTTATAGTGAGAAATATGCGGCTTTGGAGAGTTAACTCTTCTTTCTAGCATAGCTGGTACATTTTGTACCCTAATTTTTATGCATATTTTACCTACTTTGGTTAAGCTTGCTAGCCACTTCATTATTGTTATTATTTTTAATAATAATGATATCTATTTAAATATATATACGGGCGACACATGAAATCTTTCGAGCGAGATCGTTGCCGGTGCCCCTGGACCGGCACTGGTGCGGGTGACACATGAGGTTTTTCGAGCAAGATCGTTGCCAGTGCCCCCGGACTGGCTCATGTGCGGGCGACACATGAAATCTTTCGAGCGGGATCGTTGCCAGTGCCCCTGGACTGGCTCATGTGCGGGCGACACATGAAATCTTTCGTGCGAGATCGTTGCCAGTGCCCCTCGACTGGCTCTTGTGCAGGCAACACATGAAATCTTTCGTGCGAGATCGTTGCCGGTGCCCCTGGACTGGCTCATGTGCGGGCGACACATG
>NC_068982.1:162758470-162758821 GCF_001194135.2 Octopus bimaculoides
GCGAGATCGTTGCCGGTGCCCCTGGACTGGCTCATGTGCAGGCGGCACATGAAATCTTTCGAGCGAGATCGTTGCCAGTGCCCCTGGGCCGGCTCGTGTGCGGGTGACACATGAGGTTTTTCGAGCGAGAACGTTGCCGGTGCCCTTGGGCTGGCTCGTGTGCGGGCGACACATGGAATCTTTCAGGTGGGATCGTTGCCGGTGCCCCTGGGCTGGCTCTTGTGCGGGTGACACATGAAATGTTTTGAGCGGGATGGGATCGTTGCCAGTGCCCCTGGACTGGCTCATGTGCGGGCGACACATGAAATCTTTTGAGCGGGGTCGTTGTCAGTGCCCCTGGACTGGGTCATG
>NC_068982.1:162759454-162771429 GCF_001194135.2 Octopus bimaculoides
CTCATGTGCGGGCGACACATGATATCTGGACTGGCTCATGTGCGGGCGACACATATCTTTCGAGCGAGATCGTTGCCAGTGCCCCTGGACTAACTCTTGTGCCTGTTCTGCCTGCTCTGATGTTGCATTGGTTATATAACTTTTTTACTTGTTTCAGTCATTGGATTGTGGCCATGCTGGTGCACTGCCTTGAGGTGGCATACTGTAATTTTTTATGATAGGAAGGGCATCCAGCCGTAGAAACCATACCAAATCATACTGGAGTCTCGTGCAACCTTCCAGCTTGCCAGCCCTGGTCAAACCGTCCAACCCATGCCAGCATGGACAAAGGTCGTTAAATGATGATGATGATGTGTTGGTACTCTAAGCCTAAGGAAACATCTGTAATTCAAGAAAGAGACAGGGAGTATGTGAGAGGGAAGATGGACAGAGAAAGAACAGATGGAATGGAGAGAATGAGAGACAGAAGTGAGGTTGGATAGAAGTAGAAGAGAGATGGTTGAGATGAAATAGAGGAAAGAATTAGAGAGGTAGAGAGTAATGGTTATTGTGAGGGAAAGCAAAACAAAATTAAAGAAAAAGATACTGCACAAGGAGAGAGAGAGAGGGAGAGAGAGAGAGAGAATGAGAGAAAGTGAGAGAGAAAGAGAGAGAGCGGGGTTTAAGATATAAAAGAAACAGGAGAGAAAGAGACAGAAAAATAGAGTGACAGAGGAGGAGGAAGCTCATAAGACACGTGTTATGACTGGACTGCATTAATGACGAGTGTTGATTTTTACTGGCATTCGTTTGAATATACATATTAATATATTGATATATTCAGACATTAAGCTTCACTTTTACAGAGGGGAAGATAAAATTCTGAGACCTTAACGCTTTTCCGAAGGGCACAAATGGTTTAAGTGAAGTGAGTTGACTACAACCAAAATGATCGAAACCGAGTCGCAGATTCGGCTCACCAAGAGTTCACTTGTACTTTATTTTGATTCTTCGAATTCAATATATTGAATCATTAAAATTCGTGTAGCCTAAAAATGAGGTTGTTGCTGTGTAGTTTCGGGTGATTTAGCATGTCTATGATATGGAGGTAATCGATTAATCGACCAAGTACGATCCACAGATCCAATGTTCAAGACATACCTAGTCTCCGTCTAATTGAGGATCATACTGTGCAGTTTTAGCATGTAGTGGTTTATGTGGTATGTTAATAAGTGCAATGGTTCTCGGCAAATACCAGCCTACTCCAAATATTAGAATAAAATTCTCGCCCCCATTGTTTGTATTCATAAAATTATTCTTTCATGATATCAAACGTGTAAAAGTTTTAAACTATCTTAATTTTATTAAACATGGGTAAAATCCTGACAGCTCCGTTTTGACAGTCATCTAGGGGACACTGGATTTTCCGCTACTGTCATGTCTGTTTTGTAGTGGCGAGAAATAAAGACTGACAGTAAAAAGTCACTAGGAGGAAAGTTGTAGTGAGAAAGTATATCACATTTTATTAAAATGTTACCAACAAAAGAGGAAATTCAAGAATATTCTAAGTCACTTATTAACTGATAATAAATGGTTTCTGATTCTGATGCAAGACCAGCTATCTTAAGGGGCGGCGGGTTACTCGATAGTAACGACTCTAGTACTTGACTAATACTTTATTTTATCAACCTCAAAGGGATGAAAGGCAAGTTGGTCTCGACAGGATTTGAACTCAACAAACGCTTTAGTTTAACCCATTTTCCGATGCTACAACTATTCTGCCAGCTCGCCGGCCTTTATTCACAGATAATAATGCTATAATTAGTATACAATGACAATACAATTTATATTACAGGTGTAACAGTAGGAGAGGGGAAAGCACGTTTATTCAATATCTTCAATAAAACAAAACAACAGAAACATTTGAAATTTGGGGGAGGAGACTAGTTGATTACATCGACCCAGTGTTTCACTGGTACTTAATTTATCGACCCCGAAAGGACGGAAAGTAAAGTCGACTCCAAAAGAATGAAAGACAAAGTCGACCCCAAAAGGATGAAAAGCAAAGTCGACCTCGGCGGAATTTATAATAATGACAATCCTTTCTTCATTTACCACTGAGAGTTTATATAAAAGATTGGGGACGGCACAGACAACACAACACAAAAAGAATGGGATTTAATCGTTTAAGGGGGTAATAACAATGAAAATATGACAAATAAAGGTTAACGTTGACATTATTACTCGGAAACATTTTCCACTATAGGTACAAGGCCTGGATTTTTGTAGGGAGGCAGACAATCGATTACATCGAACCCTGTAATTGACTGTTACTTGAACCGTTAGTACTCTGGGCAAATTGCTTAGCGGCATTTCGTCCATCTCTACGTTCTGAGTTCAAATTCCGCCAATGTCGACTTTATTTTTCATCTTTTTGGGGTCGATAAAATAAGTACCAGGTGAACACTTGGGTCGATGTAATCTACTTAACACCTCCCTTGAAATTAAAGGCCTTGAGCCAAAATCTGAAACCAATATTATCATTACTATTATTTTGCGCTTGTTGATTCTAACTGTGGCCACAGCGGGAGTAGGCAAAGAGAACTTGGTGCACAGGAATTGCTTTTCTTTGCATTTGAGGTGTACATCCTATGCACGTTATTTGAGGCTCTCCTTTTAAGTGTATTTGTTGTCTTATGTTTGCTTGATGCTATAGACATGTCAGTGTTTATGGATGGTTGAACATGTGTAGGGGCAGGAACTGGTGGTTGGTATTCCTGCGACAGCCTCTTCCCACCCGCGTTTCCAATTGGTTTCATTTTCAATATTTTTTGTTTCGTTGTGTAGGTTGATCGGGGTGGGACCTGTGCTAACATGAAGTATGCTGGATGCACCGAAGTCGAAGAAAGAAACTCTGCATTGTCGTTTGATATGTTAGATAAACAAACAAGCATCCCTTAAATTACTCCCTGTAATCTTAAGAAAAGGAAGGACATACTCAGTCCTGAATACATTGTTATAGATAAAGACAGGATTGTCTCAGAATGCCAATATGACGACGAAAAAGTGAGGCTACGGTGTAACAAGTGTGTGTTCCGTCCAGGGCAGCTTGAGATTTCCCCCTCCCCACAAAAATATAACGCATTGTACAGTGCCGCTACTATAAAAACGTCCTTGGGGTGGTCCGCCACCCTCCCACTCACCAGTTATTCTACTGGTGTGTAGTATGTTTGGATGTTGTGCGGAAGGGAGAAAGAATCAGGACCTTTATCAAGGAAAGAATTAGACACGCACTTGCGATGAATAATTAGATTCTACTTTCATATTTTAGGTTGCTTTCGCGGGCGATTTTATAATGCCATACTGAGCTGATGTACTGCTTATGGAAAAAATGTGAAAGTTGTGGAATGTATTTAAACCTTTATAAAATAACAGTCCTGTTTTTAAGGTTTATTTGTTTATGCAGTCACGGGCAACCTTTTTCGAGAAGCAGGCCATACACTAGCGGAGCTGGAGGGAGCAATATGTATTTTTATGTGGATCCGGGGTCGGCAAACTGAAGCGCCGTCTCACTCTAGCTTAGCTGGCGGGGGGGGGGGGGGGGGCATACTACTAAACAAATTCAAGGTAGTTTTTCGTTGGCGTGCTATTCAGAAAGTACAGGGGGTCACAGTTTGCTTATGATTGGTTTATGAAGATAAAACAATGCCCAATATCTTTCGGGGAAACAAAGTTGATAAAAAGAGGATAAATATGAACTATCTCAAAGTGGTCCCAAGTAAGGACATTTCTGTGATTAATTATTATCTTAATCTGTCTATATAATGTACGACTAACTCACAAAACCTCATCAACGAAATTAGGGATAAAATTGTATTGTTTGAAATTAAACTTTGAACAGGAATAAAAACGAAACATGAACGAAGTTGGCTGTACTGGACCTTCGTAACCTCTGTTGATAAAAAGAATACCGCTGAGACTTAAAAACACAAGATATAGCCTAAAGTAAAATATAGGTTTAATATCAAGTTTTAGGGAAAAACCGGTCCTTAATTTGTGTAGCCCTTTAATCCTTCTCTTGCTCTACACACGTACACAGTGAAATCCTGAAAGCACAAGTCATTCTGACTCACCTACACGACCTTAATCAGCTAAAATTTTCGTTATCTCGTGGATAGTGCGTTTACTTTTTTTTTAAAGATCACTGATAAATGAAATCTGGGATTTTGAAGTCAAAATATTTTATATAAGAACATAAACATACAACAATATTTCGAAATATCTGAAACCAAATAAGAATTATAATGGATCTAATAAACAGGACAAAATTGAGAAAAATGAAGGTTTGAACAAATAATTCACCACAATAAAAAGAAGAGGCAACACAAGGAAGCAGGAAATAAATGTTACAACCCCCACGTGAATAGTTGAATGATAATATTGTATTGTTGGTAGACTGATGTCATCTCTTTACCATTTGTTTGCGCCCCTCTTGTGTTTCCTTAGTTCATTTACTGTCTCTAACTGCAGAGACTACTACCACTGTTGCCATCTGCCACATCTCAGCTGCTGCAAATAGTGTTGTTGCTACCACCACAAGTACCACTCTCGTTCACCAACAGACACTGCTACCATTGCTATATTCTCTCTCTTTCTCCCTCCCATCACATTAGCAATTAAAATCTACATTTTCTCTACCCACCCTGACGAAAAGTGGTTTACAACTGTACTATCAGTGCTATCATAGCTACAACACGCATACTCATACACACATAGATACATGTACACATACATAGTTATTGTAGTGTGTATACAATAGAGGAGTTGGTGTAGAGACACATTTTACGTCTATCTATATTCACCTGTTTTAAAATTTTCTCTTTGGAATTATTAAATGTGGACACATCAGTTTTATTAAAGATTCCAGTTGCTTCAAATATCAGAACATTGGGACACATTGACTGGGAGCAGTGGGTAAGTTTGTCGCTTCACAAATATTTATTTTCTCTCCGTATAAATATAAAAACAAATGTTTCTTTCGTTTTCATTTTTGTTTTCGCATCTTCCTATAAATAACACAACCGATCTCATTGTAGAGGATGAAGATGATTATGTTGTTGTTGGTGGGGGTATAATGATGACTGTCATCATCATCATTCTTATTACCGCGATGACTATTGCAAGTACTAATAATAATGATATAATGTTGATTGCTGTTATCTTCGTCATTGAATAACAGGACTTTAATAATAATAATAATCGTTTCTTTATGTGCCACAACAGTGACGAACGAGGGGACATTACAAGGACAAATAATGATGATGATTTCCTTATATGTTATTAGGATAGAAAAGAGCAAAGAAATGTATGTAAATTATTGAATATAAATAATAATTGTAATCGTGAAATAAAAACGAATTACCACCAAAGTATGCTCAAATCACTGCCATACCTCAGCCCCCTAATTGAATTACCACCTAGGTATTAGATCACTTCTATATATTGAATCTGGTATTCACTTCCAGTAACTTCAACTAATACCTAAAATATTAGAACACCTCCATGCCTTAGTCACCCTAACTGATTTACTACTTCGATATGATTAGATAAGCTGCATGCTTCAGTCTTCCTGGTTTACAGCCTAGGTATCATTAAGACTATCTCCTTATTCCGGATATCCTGATTTACCGCCCAGGCATGATTAAAACTTGTTGAATGTTTACTATATTTTTACTATGTGTAACAGTCCACATTTAATGTCTTTAAGATTCCCATATCTTAAGAGGAAAAAAGGGAATATTTTTAGATTCACCACTAATCTGACTGTCGTTATTTTTATACACAGTAACAGGTTGGTGGGGTAAAAATAAAATGTTTAACCTGAATTTTGTATGAATTAGTACAGCATTATTATGTCTGCCTAGTTTTAATAATCAAATTGGAAACAATAATCATCCACCGCAGATCAATACTGGCGTAAAGACACGTTCCTAAAAATTTAATTTTTTTTTGTCTTAGCCATTGCACCGTCCGCTAACTCTTTCTTTTTGCTAAAACACGTTTAATTAAATCAACCTTTCACATTCTCTTGTAACCAACTCTTTCAGATATGCACCTATAAATGCATCAACCTTTTCTTCTTATTGCACTCTTTATTCTAATCAACTTACACATATATAATCGCTAATTTTTGTCGTTAATTCCACTGTTTTGCAATCCATTTTTACGATGTCTGTCGGAATAAATGCTTTGCATTATTTCTTCCAATTCTTTACGTTCTGAATTCAAACCCTACTGAGGCCAAATTTATCTTCCGTTCTTTCAGGGCCGCTAAAACGAAGTACCAGTCAACTACAGGGAACTATGTAATCGACTAACCCCCTCCCCGCCTTGTGCTTAAATCATAAACAATTGTTATATTGTTAGAAATCAACATCATTATTAATTATATCTGCGTATATTGAACGTTTAAACACGGCTCCTCTTCTACTCTCAGCCATTACTTAAAATCGATTTTATACGTTTTTCTTTATAGGTCGTTATTTATTTATTCTTTCTTTGTCTGACTGTTCAGTAAATTCGACTGGTGATAGTTGTGTTTCAGTCACAGATATCAATAGAGAACAATCTCTTGTTATGTTCATTTACTACCTGCAATCACAATGGCAGTAGGAATATTTCTTACAACTTAATTCTTCAGTTTAATTTAGTAAAAGATAATACTTAATAACTAAGAGCATAAATAAAAAGATAATTCTTAATAACTAAAAACATAAATAAATAATTTGGTTTAGTTATTCAAGAAATGAAATCTTAGCCAATTTATATTAAAAGTGAAGCTGATTGAAACTTCTTCGGACCAAAGTCTAGTGCACTTGTAAAAATTTACCAATATCTCTTACTTCAGTAGTTAGGCTTCATATTGAATATATAACTTGCACCCCTATTATTGTCGTGTTGCTTGCTGTTGCAAACATTCTGACCATTGCTACAATAGGTTTTAAAAGGGTACTGTTTTCTTCCTCTGTCACGACTTTCTCATACGATGTGATAAAAGAAGCTACTATTTTCAAATTTCACAAATTGATTTTGTTGTTTTACTTATTCATTGTTATGAAATAATTATTTCATTTATATTGTCTGTAATATGTCATGTTCATATTTAAATATAAAAACATGTCGTAAAGGAAAAATTGGTCCTAACTCGACCAACATAATTGAAGAGAAAACAACTCCCTACTTAATTTTACATTCAGTCTTGTGTCTGGAAACAAATCAATAAACGGTAGCAATTTTCGTGATATTCTTTCTTTGGATAAGCTTATTATATCCTTCTAATGTCGATAATGCTACCAGCAGACATAGCACATGTAGGCTCTAACACTACCTGTATCATACATGCACACGCACCTCTATTTTATTAGCTGACAGGTTGGCAACTATAATAAAGTGAAAATAACAGAAAGGCGGTGGTGTCCGATTAACTCATTCCAGACTGAGAGTAAAGATGTTAATCGAGCCAATGGATGGTTTAATTCGTAACATCGGAAATTTCCCACTGCCTTATTAAAATTTTCGGTGAAGAACATTTTGTTATTGTCGAATAGAATTTGTAGCTTTATTGCCATATCTGATAATGAATCAAGCTCTTTTCTAACCAAACCCAAATTAACTTGCAAAGTGCTCATCCAATCATGATATATTAAAATATACTACAGCATGTTAATAGATGTATTATCAAGGCTCAGAGTGTTACAATAGTAGCAGACCACACCATTAGGTTACTGAGTCAACTGCATTCAAACCAAGTGTTAGGTTCGTGGTCGGACCCAATTTTCCACTTGATGTTTGTTGGCGAGAACCAGAAAGAAATAGTTATCATATTAGGATCTTAAGATCCTCAGATTCTGTCATGATGGAAAAATCTAAAGAAACCCGTGATATTGTGAAACGAACATAAATTTTATAAACTGTCTTTTGAAGGGAGTTAATTCAAATGTTTCTTCTGAAAGCATTTGCTATTTCAGCCAGGACACTAACTGGGCTGCTTTTGTTAAGGTGCTCACTGTCTGAAATAATGATCGTGGGGTAACAAACTAAGAATCAAAGAAACCAGGACTGTAACAAACAGTTAATTTTCTGGAAAAAAAAATATGCCGTAGCTAGAATCTGATCTCAATAAATAAATCCCCTTTTTTCTGAGAGATATATATTGTTTACTTGTTTAGATCATTAAATTGCGGTCATGCTGAGGCACCACCTTGAAGAATCGACCCCAGTACTTTTTTTTAAAGCCTGGTACTTATTTTATTGGTCTCTTTTGCCGAGCCTCTAAGTTATGGGGACGTAAACACACCGACTCCGTTTGTCAAGTGGTAGTAGTGGACAAACACAAAGACACACACACACATACGACAGGCTTCTTTCATTACTTATTTCGTTATTGCCCACAAGGGGCTAAACATAGAGGGGACAAACAAGGGCAGACAAAGGGATTAAGTCGATTACATCGACTCCAGTGCGTAACTGGTACTTTATTTATCGACCCCGAAAAGATGAAAGGCAAAGTTGACCTCGGCGGAATTTGAACTCAGAACGTAACAGCAGACGAAATACTGCTAAGCATTTCACCCGGAGCGCTAACGTTTCTGCCAGCTCGCTGCTTCTTTCTGTTTCTGCCTACCAAATCCACTCTCAAGGCTTTTTGGTCGACCCAAGGATATAGTAGAAAGCACTTGCCCAAAGTGCTACATAATGGGACTGAACCTGGAACCATGTGGTCAGGAAGCAAACTTTTTAACCACACAGCCATGCCTGTGCCTATATACTTTATTTTTGTAAAGATTTTTTTTTTCATATTACATTGGGTTAATTCAAATCTGTTTACTTTTGTTGTTGGCATTATGATCAACCACTCTGTACTTTTGAAGACTTGTGAAATACAGTTTCTCTTAAAAAGCAGGCAAGAGTTTGTGACAAAAAGAGCATCCATCTGTAAAATCCTGCTACAAATATGTTCTCATCTAACCCATATTAGTATAGGAAATAGGCATAGAAGATGAAAAATGAACTTTGACTTCTACTGTATGACGGCTTCTACTACTTGGAACTAGCAAGCTGTGTACCACTTTCTAAGCCTATCTCTTGTATTCATATTGTATCTTGGTTTTCAAAATACATTTAAACATTTCTCCTATTCCTTCATCCACAAAACTGTAGTCTTCTAGAACTCTTTCTCTGTTCTTTGTTTTCTATCAAACAGTAAAATAGTTCAAACTGAATATCAACCACATTTAGCTTATCAATCTAGGAGGGCCTATAAAGGTTATCAGTACCCTCTGTCTTTCTCTGACTAAATGATAGTAATGCAAGCTGTGTTAAGAAATATCATGAAAATTATATATGTTCTCTACCAATACAATTGTTTTAAATATGTCAACATCTGTTACATAAGACTTATTTCATCACAAACATCATCCTTCTTTTCTTCATCATCATCATCATCATCTAACGTCCGCTTTCCATGCTAGCATGGGTTGGACGATTTGACTGAGGACTGGTGAAACCCGATGGCTACACCAGGCTCCAATCTGATTTGGCAGAGTTTCTACAGCTGGATGCCCTTCCTAATGCCAACCACTCCGAGAGTGTAGTGAGTGCTTTTACGTGCCACCGGCACAAAGGCCAGTCAGGCGGTACTGGCAACGGCCATGCTCAAAATGGTGTATTTTACGTGCCACCCACACAAGAGCCAGTCCAGCGGCACTGGCAACAATCTCGCTCGAAAGTCCTTACACATGCCACGGGCACAAGTGCCAGAAAGGCGACGCTGGGCGTTGGTGACTGTAATATTTGTTTTAAGAAACTGATTTTTTATGAATAGAAACAAACAATAAAATCAAATATGGCTTTATTTTGATGTGATTGCAGAGGAAACATTGATTGTAAGTTGTTAGATTATGCTTACTTCTTTATATGAGCTAGTCTGTGGTCACATTTCTCTATAGCTAAACTTGTGATGTCATATAATAATATATTTTTTATAAATGTGCCCCTTGTAAATATTCTTAAATATAGGGTGATAGATTTGTAGAATTATTACAGCATTGGACAAAATACCACATAGTAATTAACCCTTTAATATTTAAACCAGCCACATCTGACCAAAATATTCTACAAGTTTTATGATCAAATCAGCCATTTCTAGCCTCTCACACCAACACTACAATATCATTCTAAAAATTAACAGTAACCTCATAAAAATCTCCAAGCTACAAAGTAATACATGATTAATTCAAAACTAATGTGACTAAATGAGCATTGCTTTTGACAGAATAATGTAAATGCTAAAGGGTTAATTATTGTCCCTTACATTCTGAGTCAAATATCATTGAAGTCAACTTTGCCTATCACCTTTCTAGGGTTGATGTATTTAATTGTATGTTTTCCAAAAATTCTAATTCTTGTGCTCTCTAATCATAACTTTTGTGATGAGAGATATAAGTTTAAACAGAGGTGTGGGAATGAGGATCCATCTGAATGGTATAACAACTATAAATAGCAAATGTAACTTTAAATAACTGTTTCAAATTGTTGCACAAGGCTAGCAGTTTTAGGGAGAAGGGTTAGTCAATTACGTCAGCCTCAGTACTTGGCTAGTACTTTATTTTAGCAACTCTGGAAGGATGAAAGGCAAAGTTGACCTTGCGAGTTTTTGAACTCAGGATGTAAAGAACTGGAAGAAATACTGCTAAGCATTTTGTCCAGCACATCAATGATTCTACCTGCTCACTGCCTTAAATGTAGCTATAAATAATACAATAAGAAAAGTAACAGAAAAACAGATTCTTTATTTGGGGACATAAGAGACACAGTAGTCACGAAGTTAAGGTTTTATTTTATAAGTTAGCCTGGGGAAGAGGGGCAATGTACATGATCTTGGCAGATTCTCTTCAGATTGGTGAGATTGATGGAGTTGTTGTTCAGTTTGAACATCTGTAAGTTAATGTGAATATATATATATATAAAAAAAGCAATATGGTTGGAAAAAAAGGACTAGATAAAATTGTCAGATCTCGTTGAGTGTGTATGTTTGAGGCAGATAATTCAGCCTGCTAGTACAGAGAAGCTTGGCTACTAACCTCAAATACAGAATTTTAGACCATATATTTGGAAATTAAAATCTGACCACATCCACTGTCTTGTGCCCCTTGATCTGGTGTACATAGATTCTCCATTCCTTACTTCATAGTTGAGTGGTTAGGATTAGCATTAAGAAAGACCTGCTCCATCTGTAAAGATGCTCTTACATTCAGTACATTCATGTTCAAGACAAACATTAACTGCTTCAATCTCACTGTGACAGAAAACCCAAAAAAGCCACTGACACAGCCTCTTCTTTTTAGACGAAACCAATAAAAAGGAAAACCATCCGATATAGGCAAACATAGAAAAACGGATTGTAAAAATGGATAAGAAAACACTTTCAGCTAAGAATAGGACAACTGCGAATGTTGATAGAATCTATAATGTGATGCTGACATTTCTTCTCTCTGGCACATGATTAGATGTTGATTGAAATATTCATGAATATATGTTTGTATGTCAAGGTACACATATAGGTGCAGATTAATAGTTTACTTTATAAATGCATATCTATATGTTGAAAATATGTGTTTGTTAAGGTCAGCTGTTTTGTGTGTGTGTCTGTGTATATATCTATGTACACATATAAAATATATACATACACTATTAGATATATTATTTACATTATTTACATTTGACGGATATTCGTCTTCATCTTGTTTGTTGTTAACACAACGTTTCGGCTGATATACCCTCCAGCCTTCGTCAGGTGTCTTGGGGAAATTTCGAACCTGGGTTCTCATTCCTATCGATGTTACTATTATTATTATTATATTATTATTATTATATTATTATTATTATTATTATTACTATTATTATTACTATTATTAATCAGGTCGCTGCTGTGAATC
>NC_068982.1:162774479-162775894 GCF_001194135.2 Octopus bimaculoides
CCAGCATGGTACAGCAAGGCAAACAAAAGTTGCTGTGTACCATGCATGTGTACTGACATCGCTCCTCTACTCATGTGAGACATGGACTCTGTACAAACGTCAGGTAAGGGTCCTTGAACGCTTTCATCAGAGATGTCTCAGACACATTCTCAATGTTGGCTGGACCTCAAAAATTCCAGACACACAGGTCCTGAGGACAGCTGATATCTTGAGTATTGAGGCAATGGTGCACAAGCAATGGTTACATTGGACTGGACACCTTATTAGAATAAAGGATAGCAGGATTCCTAAGCAGATGCTATATGGAGAACTTGTGAATGGAAGGAGACTCCGGCAGAAACCAAGGCTGCAATTTAAGAACTGTGATAATTTGTAAGAAATTTTTTGTGTTGGAAAAACCAATCCTAACCATGTACAAGTTGATAATAGAGTAATACCTAGAATTCTTTGGAAAATTCCTAATAATAGCTTCCTGAAACTGTAAAGGAAGATTAGATTTAATTTGCCTCCCATAAGGAATAATCAACCAAATAATTTTACTATTAGTTGCCTTATTCTTAGTGTAACTATCTTTAAAAGACATTGATATACCTTTAGAATGAAAAAAGGGGGTTAAATAAAGGTTATCTCCTTTCATGTTTGCTGTTGGCGTATAAATTAAAATTGATATCGTTTATATCCTTACAACTAGATTTCATGTCTCCATTAGTAAAGATAGAATAAGATTGAATGGAATTAATGTAGGTAACTTTCTCTAGCCTTATTGAAACATGTGTTGGAAGTAAAAGAATTTGAATAACACCTGTGTTTAACTCCATTTATTTATTTATTTATATATTATACAAAATATTTCACATAAACCTGGAGTTTCTACCTTTAAAAACAAGGTGTTACACCCTTTTTACTTGTGTGATTTTTTGCTACCCTGGTAACTGTTTATCTATTGTTTCCTTGTTAATTGTAAACAAGGGAAAAATACACACATCTATTTATATGTATGTATATATATATATGTATATGTGTGTGTATATATATATATATGCCGGTGCTATAAAAACACAGCGCAACCAGCAATCACAAACATCACGTGGAGATGCGCTTGACTAAAACTGGAACAATGTTCTTAAATAGCACCCACCCTATATCCCCTTACAAGAAGACCAACGCAACAACTAAAACGTAAGGCTCTATTTACCTATCACCACTATTACACCCAATAATTACTTCTCCTACATTTCGCACACCACAAACTTTGAATATACCCTTTAACACTCTGAAGAGATCGGCCAAACTACTGGCTGGATCGAAACGTGCGTAAGTGACAATGACATAATATACAAAATGACTCATTACATAACCTAAACCTCCACACTGACTCATTTCACAAGCTCCACATAATAAAACAACGGCTATCT
>NC_068982.1:162776008-162789646 GCF_001194135.2 Octopus bimaculoides
ATATTTATATATGTATATATCTACTTCCGGTTTCGTTGTGGAAAGACGTGCTTTTTCATTCTCCTGAAACAACCAATAGAGTTTGCCTTACACCTACCTCTTTCCCTCTCTCTTCCATATCTTACTCTTTTTCTCATCTCTAACCCTCCCTTTCATATCTTCTTCTTTTCTCACTTCTCTTTCCCTTCCTTTGTCTC
Organism: Octopus bimaculoides; assembly: GCF_001194135.2. Classification (NCBI taxonomy): domain Eukaryota; kingdom Metazoa; phylum Mollusca; class Cephalopoda; order Octopoda; family Octopodidae; genus Octopus; species Octopus bimaculoides. The sequence goes on from NC_068982.1 coordinate 162,776,206, forward strand.
TCTCAACATCTACCTCTCCCCCTGTCACCTCACCCTCTCCCTCATATATTTTTCATTTCCCTCTCTTCTCACTCTGTTTCTCCTTTCCCTCACATCCTTCATCCTTTCCTGTCTCTCCCTCACTCTGTCTCCCTTTCTCTTCCCATCCTCTCCCTCCCTCTGTCTCTCTTTCTCTCCCCCTCCTCTACCTCCCTCTGTCTTGCTAACACCCTACATCCTTCTCTTTCCTTCATATCACCTTCTCTCTTCCCTTCATAGCACCTCTCTCTTTCCTTCATATTTCCCTCTCTCTTTCCCTATTCCCCTCTCTTTCTCTTCCCCTCCTTTCCCTCACTCTGTTTCTCTTTCTCTCCCCCTCCTCTACCTCCCTCTGTCTTGCTAACACCCCACACCCCTCTCTTTCCTTCATATCACCTCTCTCTTTCCTTCATATTTCCCTCTCTCTTTCCCTACTCCCCTCTCTGTGTTTCTTCTTTTCTACCCCACCTCTATCTCTCACTTCCTCTCTATCCTCTACTTTCTCCTCTGGGCTTAATAAACAAAGATGACACCAAAGTGGGAGAAGATAAGAATTGAATCTTCTGTTGCGAGTATGGATTATTGCTAGCGGCGATCTACCAAACAACATCATCACTGCTGCACTGGAAAACAATGGTTTTTGTAGAACCATTGATGAGATAGAGCGGAAGAAAAATGAATTCATCCAATCCTATATGCTTATCTGACCATACATTGACACCCTGGATGTCATAATGGAAAAGTATTGTGGCAAGTTTAATAACGATAGAGAAAAAGAAAAGGAAACAAAACTCGGAAGTCTCTTTGATCCAGTGGTTCCTCAAAAGAATGGGTCTCCCACCCCTGTGAATGACTAGGTAGAAAAGAATAGGAGAGCCAAGGAAGCAGCAACTAGAAGCCCCTCTGTGCCAGTGGTCCAACAAATGAATGGAGCGCTCACCCCAGTGGACAACCTGAAGAAAAAAGTTCCAACCACAAGAAAAGGGAGGACAGAACACGAACACAGACATAAAGAAGGAAAGGAAGAAAAAGGAAAAGGCAAAAATGAAACAACCAAAGCCGAAACCCCAGCCCACCAAACAAAAAACATAAAAACCCATGGAGGATCCAATGCAATCCAAAACCCTACACGAAAGAAGAAATTTGGAAGGCACTCAAGGACCTGCAGATTTTACCTGCAAGGCAAATATTGGCAGAAGATTTTGTATCTATGTGCCTTGCCTGTGAGGACCCTAGCTGAAGCTCCTCTCCATCTTACCTCTTGTATGCAGCATACATCGACACGTCTCCTTTCAAGCATCTCTACAATCTCACTAGACTTACCTTTTAGTGTGCCTACATTGACTGTGCCAACTCTGAAAACTGGCAAAGGAATGTGGGGTGAAGCTTGGGGAGGAGAGATGTTATTCAGTGCCTGAAAAGAAGAGGGAGGTTGCCGTGTTCATTTTTTAGGCATGCTTCATCTGTTCTCACTTGCGACCTGACATCATTCAAACATTCAAGTGTGTTAGGATTAAGATCGTAGCCCTACTAGAGGTAGGATTAGGTGTTTTAGGTGTTAGCGACATTGTGAGTATAAGCATTATGGTCATTGTAAGAGGCAGAGCTGATTTCAGACACAGAGAGAGGAAGCAAGTTTGTCCATACATACACACGAGCATGCACACACATACACACAAGCATGCACACACACACACACACACATACAGGCAATCAAGCACACATGTACAGCCTGTTAGCTGTCACCTTCAATTGAGATGTGCATGGAAAATTACTGGGTATGCATGATACCTGAAGGTCTAATCTATCATTAATCAGGTTGCCCTGATCTTTGTACTTTAAAATTTCACATGTTTCCTTAGAGCACAGCTCACACCCATATCTACTATTTCTATAAGGCTGTGCTTTTCTTATTATTTCCCATTTAAGGCTAAGATGGTGGGAGGGGGCGGTTTAGGCAGTTGGCACCAATTACTAGATAGAATAGAGTAACAATGAGTTTGCATATGTGCTGTGAAGACATAAAGAAGGAAATAAAAGATTGGAGATAATAAAAGTAAAAAAAAAATAAAAGTATATACTAAAACACATACTACAAGAGATTATAATTTTATTTTATACTTATCAAGAAACTATTGGATGAACCAATGTACATGTCTCCATACGTACACACACATATATACACACACATATACAAACATTTATACATATATATTTATATACATACAAACACACATACATATGAACACATACATTCATATATATACACACACACACACACACGCACATCATCATCATCATCATCATTTGGCATCTGTTTTCCATGCTGGCATGGATTAGACAGTTTGACTGAAACTGGTAAGCTGGAGGGCTACACCAGGTTCCAATCTGATTTGGCATGACTGTTACAGCTGGATGCCCTTTCTAACACCAACCACTCCAAGAGTATAATGGGTGCTTTTTACATGTCACTGGCACGGGTGCCAGTTATGTGACACTGGCATCAGCCACAGCTACAATTTCACTCGGCTTGATGGGTCTTCTCAAGCATGACATAACACCAAAGGTCTCGGTCACTTATCATTGCCTCTGTGAGGTCCAATGTTTGAGTGTGCTTTTTACATGCCACTGGCATGGGTACCAGTTACATGACACTGGCATCGGCCACAACTATGATTTCATTTGGCTTGACAGGTGTTTTCAAGCACAGCATACTACCAAAATACTCAGTCATTTTACATTTCCTCTGTGAGGCCCTACGTTCAACAATTATGCTTAACCATATATATATATATATATATGCGAAAACCTGTTGAGGCAAGTGAATTTGTAATTTGAAATTTGAAATCTGAGATCGAAATCGAACCGAATCCAGCGAGTGGCACCCATGCCAACCTCTACTTCATTGAACACTAAACTCTGCTTGCGAAGACCTGTTGGGGCAAGTGAAATCGGAATCGAAATCGTAAGTGAACCATACTCGATGACTGGCACCTGCACCAGTGGAGCACTAACAGCACTGTCCGAGCATGTTTATTGCCAGAGCAGCTGTCAAGCTTCCGTGCTAGTGACCCGTAAATAGCACCATTTGAGTATAATCGTTACCAGAGTCACCTTCTAGCACTTGTGGTGGTGGCATGTTAGAAAATCATTTGAGCGAGGTCGTTGCCAGTGCTGCTGGACTGGCTCCCGTGCAGGTGGCACGTAAGAAACACCTTTTTGAGCGTGGCCGTTGCCAGTACCGTGTGACTGGCCCTCATGCCGGTGGCATGTAAAAGCACCCACTACACTCTCGGAGTGGTTGGTGTTAGGAAGGGCATCCAGCTGTAGAAACTCTGGTGCAACCTTCTGGTTTGCCAGTCCTCAGTCAAATCGTCCAACCCATGCTAGCATGGAAAGCGGACGTTAAACGATGATGATGATATGTACACAATCTTACATATATATTTTTACCTATACATACATGTGCACATACATGTATATATATTTACTTATATATACATTTATTGGCTCATCCCATAAATAATATGTTTTTTTTTTTTATACAAAATAAAGTTCTTTTTTAATCTAAAATATACTCTCTTTCATTTTCTACAATGCTCTTCCATCTATCTGGTAGACTTGCAGGGCCCCTCTTCCAAAATTCACTTGTCTGTGATGAAAAATACTCCTCCAGTATTGTTCTGACCTTGTCTACAGAATTCATATTTTCTCTGTCCAAATGATTTTGAAGACTGAAGAATAAATGATAATCAGATGGGGCAATGTCTGGTGAATATGGTGGGTGGGGCATTGTTTCTCATTCAAACTGTTGCAGCCTTTGAAATGTTATCCTCACTGTATGTGGTCAAGCATTATTCTGATGGAAGAACACCAAAGATAGTCGTTTTTCTTCTAGCACTGACTTAAGCTGTTCAAGCTGCTCGCACGAGATCGCCTCTGTTATCATTTGGTTTGGGTTTAAAAGTTCAAAGTGGACTATCCCACCAAACAGATAACACCTTATGTGGGTGAAGACCTTCTTTAGCCTGGGGTGCCAGTGTTTCTCCTTTCCCTACCACTGTCTTTGGTGCTTGACATTTTTATAGAGAATCCATTTCTCATCACCAGTCACTATTCAGTCCCAAAAAGGTTAACTTGTGAGACTTGACAGCAAAGAAGAGCACACACTCACTCTCTGCATGTAATTAGTCTTGGAAAGTTTGTAAAGAATCCATTGACCTAATTTGCTGACTTTTCTGATGACAAATCCAGCTAGTTCCTCAACGGTTATGATGGAATTTTGTTCCACCAGGGTTTGCAGGACGTCCTCTTCAAGCTCTACAGATCTTTCAGGACAAGGCTCATCTTCTAGACTGTAGTTTCCAGCTCGGAATTTCTGGAACCACCATTGATACTGGCTTACACTTATTGTCTGATCCCCTTATACTGCATTAATATTTCTCACACTTTCCTTTGTGTTGTTGCCTTTATTGAACTCATAAAACAAAATATGTTGAATATGCTACTTTTTCACTTCCATTATAGCTTTGAAAAAATAATTGTTAAAATCGAACAGCACTCTTCAAAACTTGCACTAAGAATAAGCACAAGGTAAAATTACTACCTGCTTTTATAGCAAGTTGATGCAGGTAGTTTATACTGTTCTCCTCTGACTTTTAGTTTATGCAACTGAAAAAATTGCATTATTTATAGGATGACCCAATATATGTAATGTATTCTGATTGTGTTACAGGATCAATGGGAAGTAGCCAATGCTTGGGTCACCACTCTGGCTGGTCAGCTGGGATGGCAATGTGTTCACACTCTTCACAAAAGCCAAGTATGTACAACAAGTTAATAAATCAAGTTCTGAGTATACATCACACTTCAAGAGAATCTCTGCCACACCGGACTGTGCCTGGGGCTTGAGCTGTTACCACCAGATCTACGTTTATGTTTACCCATTAGAAATACCAATTCGAATACAAGATAAAACGTATGAAAATGAGGTATGTATATTCATTCATATCCTGGTGGAACTTTTTCTTCTTAAATATCCTAAGTTTAAATTTATTATTGTCCGAAGATACCATATAAAATATGATCTTCTCCTTTTCTTTATATACTTTTGCTAATGATTACTCGATACAATTTACATCTCTCATTTTTTTTTCTTTCTTTTTGGTTTAATTACTTAGTCACAGGAGAAAAAGCTGGACCTGTAGCTCCTTTTAGAGCCAATGAGATTAGTGAGAGGGGTGAGGAAGTTATCCTTAAACTTGAAACCTGGTGCAGATATTTCCAACAGTGTAGCCTTGATTACAAGGCACTTAAGGACCTGGTGATATTAAGCAGGATGATGGGTTAAGTCTACCACTTACAATGCCTTTGCAGTTTGATAAGGGTTTGGTTTCTTTAATTGTAATTTTGAAGTTACTAGTCAGAAGATACCATAAAAAGAAAACAACCACTCCCTTTCCTTTTATAATTCCTTATCCTTTTACAAATGATTGATAATGCAATTGACATTGTTCACTTGCACTACCTTCTTCCTGTTTAGGTAGGTTTTATTTTCTTCTCTGACCTGAAGTTATCAGATCCTGAAGATCCTGTACAAAATATGGTACTCTTTTGTAGCTCTTTAGTCTTTTATAAATAGTTGATGATGCACTTGGTATCTTCTTCATATTCTGGTTTTGTTTTCTTCTCTTTTCCTAAGTTCAAAGTCTGAAAATTCCATAAAATAGTCTGAAATATAGTCTGAAAATTCCATCAAAAAATATGACTTGCCCCACCTCAACTCCGTTTTTTAACTCTTTATCCTTTTATACAAATGATTGGTTGTAATAAATGACACTTCTCTATTGAACGCCTTCTTCATATTCTAGCATTTGAAATTGAATCTCTATTTATACCTTTACAAATAACAATTAAAGAAAGACTTGGCAAGAGAATTTGCAAATGTTGTTGCTAGGAATGTTGTAGAAGTGATTCAATTTTCACTGTGGTACAGTGAAGAAAGCATTCTTAAGATTCTTCCTCGCATTCTAGCAACACATTCAGTCTTACAATACTACACCCTTCTTACTCATAAACAACAAATGAGTTTGAACCAATAGGGGAGCCTCTTTGTTGACAGTTGACCTGGCAGAAATAACAGTCAAAGTTCCTTGACCAACAAAGTAGGGAGGTGCTCTATGTTATTATTTGACTTGCTAGAAATAGCAGCCAAAGGTGATGGTAGGGGTTCTGTTTCCATAAAGACTCCCTTGTTGATCCAGAAATATCATCCAATTTTGATGGGCCAATGAAAGATACTTTATGTGGACACTGGCCCTTCTTGAAATGGCAGCCAAATTTCAAAGCCAATGAAGTGACTTTTTTCCTGTCACGCAATTGATTGAACTAGCAGTGAAAGGACAAGGAGTTAAAATCTGTAAAACTTGTTTACTGTTCAACCAGCATGTGACTGTGATGTATTGTATGTAAGATATTGTCTGCTTTGTGCACATGTGTGTGAATGTGTCTGTATATGCTATATGTGTGTATGTTGTCTGTATGTTGACTTGTGTTGTGTGATGTGTCTCATCTTGGAGACTTCCACAAAACATTAAAGTTTTGTGCAAGCCTCCAAGATGAACTTCCCTCTCTTATCAGCCCTGTGTATGAATATATGAAAGATATAAATAGATAGAGAGAGAAAGCAGGAGGAGAGTGAGAGTGTATTGTGCTGTATCTTATCTTTACTACAATAGTGAATATATATTTTTATCATCTAAATTCCAGTGATGGCGCATTGTTTTTTTTTTTTTTTTTGGTTAAATATTGACTCATTTTATTGTAGGAATTTAGAGAATAGTTATAAATAAACACAAAAAATTCCATTCATAGATATACTTTCAAATTAAAACATCTTAAAATGTAATAATAAAACTAACAGCAATTTAATGGGTAACAAAACATTTGCCAATTCTTTATTCAAATGGTTCTCATATATTTTATAATTGATTTTGTAACAACATTCCAGTTTTGTATTCTTTCCAGCAATTGCCAAAATTGGTGGCATTGGCAGCTAATTCTGATTTTATTTAGACAATTGGTATGGTGTGTGGCTGGAGATATGAGATTTCAAAATAATAAATATATAGCAGCAGTCATACAAGATGCCAGCTGATCAAATAGTTGGTGTGGTGTATATGTAGAAATAGATTCTGCTGAAGATAAAACCAATAAGTCATATTTTATTTACATGATAGCAAGGAAATAGTAAAATATGGTAATCTTTTATAAAGATAATTTCATAAATGATCAACAGTTTTTATACTAATTAATCAGACCATCATTTTAAAAACAAATAATAATTAATTGCTGTATTGTTTCTAATTTTGCTTTTGTAGTAATAATTTATCTAATTCTAGATTTTGTGGGTATTGAATCTCAAACCTCAATTATAGAATGAAATTTTTTTGTCTTTTCATTTATGAATGAGGCATTAATAGTATGTGGTAGGGTATGTTGTGCCTGTGTATATATTGGTGTACATTCTCTGTGAGTGTGTTGTGTTTGTATGCATTTGCATATGTGTGAATAATATACTGTCAGCTAGTGATAAGATTATATTGTCATCTGTTGTTGTGTAATGTATACTGTCATCTAGTGGTGCATAATATATACTTTCAGTTAACGAATTATATATGTGTGTGTGTGTGTGTGTGTGTGTGTGTGTGTGTGTGTGAGCATATATTACATTACATATCATTAGTCATCTGGTGATATGTTATATATACTGTCATATATAATGTTGTTGTTTCGCCAGTTTGGATTCAATTGAACAGTCTTACGATAAAAAGATTTCAAGTTGTGTCCATCCTTTTATTTTAAGAGTAAGAATTTGCTTTTATTTTTGCAAGACAAGTGCTTGCATAGAAGCTCAGTTGTAGGCTTTTCATGTGGTGCATTTATAGTATAAACCTTATTTTGACTAATAATTTCAAACTATTGTATGTTACCATGTCCCCTGTAGCAAGAATTTCTTAATCTTCTTGTATCAAATTGTTGATCTATCATTAAATACCAGTCTCTCTTTTACGGTTTTATTCTCTGACAGCGATGGACTCCAGTTAATGGCTTCTCTGGCAAGAACTTGCTGCCAACAGAACGCAAGAACTGGAGTGATGAAAGCGGAGAAGGTTATTATCCGAAAGATTGTTTTGAGTTGCCATCACAGTACTGGGAATGGGAGGGCGATTGGAGTGTGGATGAGAATTTTCGAGGACATTTGACTGACCGTGGTGTAAGTAAATAACCTGGCCCATTTATTGCTTTCCTCTTAATTACTATTGTACCGTACATTCTGTATTACAGCATATTGCAATGATACTGTGTCTTAAACACTCTCCTCCACACTATCCTACACTGTCATACAGTATGTTGTGTTTTCCACATTGTCCTACACTGTAGTGTAATGCATTGTTGTGGGGTATAATGTGTTATTGCATCATGTGCACTGTTAACTGTGTTCTGTATCACAATGTATTAATATGACCTCTGTAGTTCTACATAGTATGTGTACCTATACAGTATGACCAAGTTCAGTACCCCATTTTACAATCTATTACAATGTGTTTCTGTGTTCTACAATATATTATTGTCATTGTATTGTCCTACACACTCTAATAATTTGCTTTTCTCTTAAACACTGTAACATTGCTCTAATACTTTTTTGTTAATTTACAATGCTAGGGTTGGCAATATGCAGCCAACTTCCCTTCATATTGGACACAAGATATCAAGTGGAATTCTTGTGTACGCAAACGGAAATGGATCAGATTCCGGCGTTATACAGCAGTGGACTGTTGGGCAAAGGTAAGGGATTTCAGTTATTTTCTTTGATTCAATTACTTTGTTATTGTTTGAACTAATAACCTGTCTAGAATGACCAGTGGTCAAATATAGTTCACCTTATCAACATTTCCACAGCAGTGAAACCATTTTGTAATGTTTCCTTTCAAATGTGTTTTATCTTATCTTTCAGTGTAACTAGTGGTGGTAATGATAATGGTTCTTGTGATAGTGGTAATGGTGATGGTCACTGCAGTGGTTGTGATGTTGAAGTAATAGAAGTCTACTATTGCTGCTGCTAGTTGTAATCTAGAAGAGGTTAATACATTGCTAACAATATCAGCATGTTGTATGACCTCATAATCATATATATATACACTCACACAGTTACAGTTATATACACACAACTGATTTTTACTCACAGGACTGTCATTGGTATCATTCACTGTTCTATATTTCTATTGTTTCAGTCAGTGGAATTTCCAACTACTTCAAACTGAAACAATGCTTGACATTGTGTGTGTGAGGGAGGGAGAGAGAGAGTGGGGGCTGCATGTGTGATTTATATCTGATAAGATGGGCACAAATTGTGGAGACATTATTCATTTGTTGAGTACATTGTCTGCCACAAATTGCAGTGAACAAATATGTGGTATCATAGTCATTTTATTATACATGGGAATGATTATCATTCATAAAATAGGTTGCATTGGGAACAATACAAATTATTTTTATTACTATTATTATTATTATTATTATATTATTATTATTATTATTATTATTATTATTATTATTATTATTATTATATGATTGGGAAAATTGGTAGGACATCAAACAAAATGCCTACAAAATAGATTTGAAGTTCAAATCCCACTTAAGTCAACTTTACTCTTTATCCTTCTATAGTTGATATAAGTTAAGTACCATCCAAGTACTGAGAACCAACTTAATTGATTTTATTTCTCCTCCAAATAATTTGTGGGTCCTTGTCCATAATAGAACATATTATATATATATAGAGAGAGAGGTACAGGTGTGGCTGTGTGGTAAGAAGCTTGCTTCCCAACCACATGGTTTCGGGTTCAGTCCCACTGTGTGACACCAAGGACAAGAGTCTTCTACTATAACCTCAGGTCAACCAAAGCTTTGTGAGTGGATTTGGTAGATGGAAACTGAAAGAAGCCTGTCATATTTATGTATGTGTGTGTGTGTGTGTGTCATTGCATCTGTGTTTGTCCCCCAGTACTGCTTGACAACCAGTGTTGGTGTGTTTACATCCCCGTGACGTATCAGTTCAGCATAAGATACTGATAGAATAAGTACCAGGCTTAACAAAAAAATAAGTACTGGGGTCGATTCATACAACTAAAAATTTTTCAAGGCAACACCCCAACATGGCTGCAGTCTAATGACAAACAAGTAAAAGATAAAAGATATACATATATATATAACTCAGTATATTGATGCACTGCTTCTTACAGCAGTAACTCATTTTCCTTAGATTCTTCACTCCCATTAGTCATAATGTCCCTGTAAAAAGTCAGTACGCATTACCTTTTCTCTGACTAAACTATTAGATAAATGGAGAGATGATGCAGAGACAACGAATGAATGCATATGAATTTGTTATTTATTTGTCAATTGTTTTCCAGATCCCTGATCTCACCATTGAAAGCCACAAAGAAGCTTTCATTGATATTGCAGTTGGTGGCTTTGAACTTCCTAATCAACCACTTGGACACCTGTGTGTCTGGGCAGTTACAGTTGATGGTCAGGTAATTATATCTCTTTATCTCTTCAAGGTCTCAGGAGGTGGTGGTGGCAGCGGCAGTGGCAGTATTGCCATTGTTGCTACCCCCACCAACAACACAACAGTGTCAGTCATATATACATATTTTCATACACACACATACACACACACATGCACCACATTTGTAAACATCATCATCATCATCCTTACCATCATAACCTTTGTCCCCATCCCCAACACCACAACCATTCTCATTTTTACTACTACCCCTGTCTCCACTATCACCACCACCACCATTATCTCTATAACCATCACCACCTTCCCCACCAATATCACCACCATCCCCACTATTTCCACATCACTATCTCCACCTTCATCTCCACATGTCATCACCACCACCACTACCACCATCATTTCCACCTTCTGCTAATCACCTATCATCATCTTCATCATCATCATCACTACTGTTAAATTCACTACCATCACCATCAAAACCACTTCCATTCCCACAATGACCATCATCATTGTTTTATCTGAATTTTTTCTTGTCCCACAGGTATTTGTCCGCAGTGGCGTCACAAGGGATTGTCCAGAAGGTAAAACCTGGGATCATATCGGCACCAATAGTCAAAGTATTATCAATATTTCCATTGGACCTACAGCTCGTGTCTGGTCTGTCACTTGGGATGGAACTGCTTATGTTCGACTTGGTGTCTCAAGAGATTCTGTTTATGGTAAATCTACTATAACAATACTCTGGTGTTTTTTTCTGTCACAACATATGAATGAGAAAGGAAGGTGGGGGTGATAGATGAATAAGGAAGGAAGGGGTGATTGGCAAACTGGTTGTGAGAGCGTTTCAACTCTGTGTATTTGGTATTTACTTGCCAGCTCCCGTATTTAGTCACAGCCAGCTTTATGTGGCCTTAAGTCGTACAAGAATGTAGGAAAACTTAAAAATTCTTTTGAAGGAAACAAGCAGTCAAGGGATGTTAGTTGCAGATAGATTTTTCATTAAAAATTTGGTAATAAAAGAATTATTAAACTAAAATCTTGGTTTTGTACCTTCTTTATATATAGAATACATTTTTGACGGCATGGGGCCAGCTAGTTATTTATAAATTTCTTGATTTCTTTCCATTATATCAACCATAGCATACAAAAAGGAACTCTGTGCCTGCATTCTTTGTACTAAGCTTTCTTTGCAACTATGAAATTTCATTTTGTGGCACCTTTGGCAAGTGTCTTCTACAGTAATCAAGTCTTGTATGTGAAATTTGGTAGAAGGGAACCCCATGGAAACCCATCGAGGGATCATTTCTATTTTACAGTGGCAGTGTTAAATCATCACCTAATTTACATCACCATCTACCTTGTGGATACCTTTAGCAGAACTCACTCTGTTGTAAGTATTCAGGCAAGATCTTTGGTCCGAAGAACACTTCCATCCTTTCCACTAGTGTCAGAGGCCCTGCAAAGAGAGGGAGAGCATACATACGTTCTTTTTTCAGTTTCAATTTATCAAATCTATTCACAAGGCTTTGGGGCTATTGCAGAAGACATTTGCCGAAGGTGCCATGTAGTCAGACTGAACCCAAAAACCATGTGGTTGGGAAGCAAATTTCTTACCATATATAAATATATATATATATATATCATCATCATCATCATCGTTTAACATCCGCTTTCATGGGTTGGATGATTTGACTGAGGACTGGCAAGCCAGAAGGCTGCACCAGGCTCCAATCTGATCTGGCAGAGTTTCTACAGCTGGATGCCCTTCCTAATGCCAACCACTCCGGGTTGGCAAGAAAGTAATTTCAGTTTTTTTAGTGTGAAATAAAAGTCATTTTTTCATACAAAGATTGAACTTTAATCCATTATATATATATTTCCGTTTTGTTCGATGACCTTTTGCCATCTTTACGGTAACTTCATGATTCTACACTCAGAGAACTTCTGGTCCTTAATGGCCCAAAACTGAAGCAAGTGTGATTTCAGGTCACCATTATTGAAAGTTCCTCCAGTTTCATTCGTTGTTGACAGTAAATATCTGAACTGATCATTTGGTTCCTTGGAAGCAGCTCAAAATACACAATACCTTTGTAATCCTACCAAATTGACAGCATGACCATTTTTTGATGCAATTCAGCTTTTGATGTAGTTTGTTTTGGTTTATTACGCTTGGACCATGGTCGTTTTCGATTGATGTTACTGTAGACAATCCATTTTTCATCACCAGTGATGATTCATTTCAAAAAATGGTCGATTTCATTGCGTTTGAGATGCATATCGCAAATATTGATTCGTTGTGTTAAGTGAATCTCTTACAATTTATATGGAACCCAAATATTGAGCTTCTTAATATGTCCAAGACATTATAAGTGATTTTCAATTGTTGTGTGTGATATATTTCACCTCTCTGCAATCTCTCACACAGTTATATGACAATCAGATTAAATTATGGCTTCGATTCGGTCATTATTAACTTCTGTAGGTCGACCAGAACATTGATCATCTTTGAGTGAAATATCTCCGGAACGGAATTTTTTAAACCATTTCTGACATGTGTGTTCTGTTAAGCAATCAACACCATAAATTTCATATATCTCTTTGTGAGCCTCAGCAGCTTTTTTGCCTTTACAGAAATGAAAAAGCAAAATATGGTGGAAATATTCGTTTTTGCACTCCATGTTAAAATTGACACTGAACTAACGGCTGTAAACAAAATTATGCGCAATTTGCTTCTAAAGTAAACTAAAAGTAATGGCTATCAAACGTCAAAAGGAAAAAATCATAACATCAACGAAGGTCATTAAAAAAAAAAAACGTAACTCTATCTATTTGTGA
>NC_068982.1:162789727-162790761 GCF_001194135.2 Octopus bimaculoides
ATATATATATATATAATTATACTTTTTTAATAAAGCTGCAAAGACATCACAAAAACTGTTACTCAGAGTTTCACATTCCCATTCGTCAGACTGTTTTGGTATATATGATTATATATGAACACACAAACACACACACACATAATCATATGTATGTATGTATATATATATATAGGACAGAATAGAGGTACGACTGGGTAGTTAAGAAGATTGTTTCACAACCATGTAGTCCTGAGCTCATACCCACTGGATGTCATCTTCAGAAAATGTCTTTTACTGTGACCTCTGGTCAGCTGAAGCATTGTGAGTACAATTAGATGGATGAGAAATGTGTAGAAACTTCTCAGATGGACTGTATCTGTTATTCAAGTATTTAGTGTGTATATATCTGTGGGTTACTCAACCACTTCACATGCTTATTCAATCTGTATGTTGTTCAGCTGATTGAATAATGGGATAAATGGCAGAGAATATGTGTGAGGATTTGTGTATTTGTGTGACTCATTGAGGTATATGTTACAAACTAGGACATTTTAACAGTTTTTTTTTTTTCCCTTTTTTCTTTTAAATTTAGATATTTACAAAAAGAGAGGATGGCCCACCGATATTCCAGCAACTTGATACAATTCGTTTGCTACTCTTATACATATGTATATATTGTGTGTGCATGCATAGTGAAAGAGTGTGGCTAAGCAGTTAGGGTATTCAGCTCACAATCATAAAGCTATGAGTTCAATTCCTGGTGATGTGTTGTGTCCTTGAGCAAGACATTTTATTTCATGTTTTTCCAGTCCACTCATCTGGCAAAAATATGTAGTACCTGTATGTCAAAGGGCTATCCTTGTCACACTTTGTGTCATTCTGAATCTCCCTGAGAACTACATTAAGGGTACGTGTGTCTGTAGAGTGCTCAGCCACTTGCATGTTAACTTTACAAGCTGGCTGTTCCATTGATCAACTGGAATCCTCATTATTGTAACTGACAATGCCAGTGTATGTATAATATATATATATATATATATATATATATATATATA
>NC_068982.1:162791737-162792878 GCF_001194135.2 Octopus bimaculoides
ACTTAGCGGTTCGGCAAAATAGACCGATAGAATAAGTACTAGGCTTACAAAGAATAAGTCCCGGGGTCGATTTGCTCAACTAAAAGGCAGTGCTCCAGCATGGCCGCAGTCAAATGACTGAAACAAGTAAAAGAGTATATATATATATGTATATGTATGTGTATATGTATGTATGTATATATGTATGTGTATATGTATGTATATATGTATATATGTATGTATATATGTATATATATATATGTATGTATGTATATATATGCATGTATGTATATATATGCATGTATGTATATATATATGCATGTATATATGTATGTACCTGTATCCTGTCCTATGTATACATACATATGAACACACACACACACACACACTGTTTTTTTATTCTCTCTCTGTTTATTTCCTCATGTTCTTTTCTGTTGAAGAGCCTAGGCTCGAAGCATAAAAGACTTTCTTACCTTCCCGAGTGTCAAACTAATACACCTGCTTGTTGTTTATACACATGTCTCCGTCTTTTGTTTTTCTGTAAATTTCAACTATATATATATATGTTTGTATATAATCATATGTATGCACTTGTATATAATCATATATATGTACTCTGACACTTCACCATCTCTCTCCTACTCTCTCTTATACTTTTGCTGTTTCCTGCTCTTTCTGTCTCTCTTTCCTTTGATCTTCCTTCTGGCTGGGTAGCCATGTATTTCCTGTACAGCAGCACCTATTTCTGTCTTCATTCTTGCTCACTTTCTCTCTCTCCTTCTCTTGTTTTTCCTCTGACTAGGTTACCAAGTATCTCCTTTACATCAGCACACCTGTTTCTGTCTTCTTTCTTGTTTCTCCCTCTCTCTCTTGCTCTCTCCCGCTCTCTCTCTCCCCTCTCTCGCTCTCTTTGTAACCATGTACCTCCTCTATAGTAAGACACCTATTTCTGCCTCTCTATTTCTCTGTCACACTCTAACCTTTCATCAAATGATACTGGATTACCCCCTCCAATGCTCCCTCCGTTATAGCAAGACACCTGTTTCTCCTCTCTGTCTCTCTGTCACACTCTAACGTTTCATCCTCTGACACAAGTTCCCCTCCTCAAACGCCCCTGCCCCTCTCATAATTCCTTGTCTTGTGAGTTACTTGGTGACCCTGC
>NC_068982.1:162792888-162799943 GCF_001194135.2 Octopus bimaculoides
CCCCTCCTCAAACGCCCCTGCCCCTCTCATAATTCCTTGTCTTGTGAGTTACTTGGTGACCCTGCCAGTGCTTCTACCAGGTAAACAGCATCCAATCCACACTAAAGTGGTTGGCATTTGGAAGGGCATCCAGCTGTAAAAGTCATGCCAAAAATAACCTCACCTGTGTTAGTGTCACATAAAAAGCACTGAGTCCACTCCACAAAGTGGTTGGTGTCAGGAAGGACATCCAGCCGTAAAATCCCTGCCAAAACAGACACAGTAGCCTTGGCTAGTTTTGTACCTGGCTGGCTCCTGTCAACCATCCTACCCATGCATGCATGGGAGACAGATGTCAAACGATGATGATGATGATGATGATTATGTATGTATGTGTATATATATATATATATATATATATATATATATATATATATGTGTGTGTGTGTGTGGCATATCCTTAGTATAGTAGATTTTCTTCCTTATTTTAAACTTTACAGTTTCAGTTTGTTATATGCACACTTCTCTGTCAATCTGCCTTTCTGAGTGTTTTGTTAGTCTACTTCTCTGTTTGTTTGTTTCTCCTCTCCCACAGCACCAATGTTTTCTGATTTTGTATTGTTCTCTAATAAACTCTTTTATCTGTCTTTCTATATTTGTTCATCTCTTGTCTCTCTTCTTATCTCTCCCCACTACTCTCTAATCCTTTGTCATGTATTCTTCAGGAACCCAGTGGATTGAGGTTAGTCCTCCCTCAGCTTCAGCCAAATTGATGCAAGTTGCTGTTGGTAAAGACACAGTGTGGGCCCTCAGTAGGGACGGACAGGTAAGAATCTATTTTATTCTCATGCAGAGGTATTATGTATATTGGCTCAATGAGATTAGAACAGTAATTGGTTACGAGTATTTATCACTCTTCACTCTTAATTAGATATCTTGTCTGATCTGTATTTTCTCTTGAGACTACCTGTCTAATCAACTGTAAATATTTTAAGCACTTATAATAAAAACACATTATTGTCAGCAAAGTTCATCTTGAGAATTGTGCCTCTACCTTCCTTTGGTCAGAAAGGGCAGGCAGTTTTCCTTTATCAGGTGGTTATGGTGAAAGAGGTTGTATAGTGATCAAGACTGAAAAGAATGAAGATAGTCTTTCCTTTATAGTCAAATCGAAAGGTGGATGAGAGTGATGAGTATGATAGGAGTGAAAGTCACTACCATGTGAATGTTTATTAAAATACATTTTATTTTCAAAATTTAATAGAATCTACAGACATTATTTTATTGTTTTGTCAACGCCTGTTTTCAAACTGATGTCCTTTCTGGTCCAGGCACTACTGACAATGCAAAGTAATGGAATCGCAAACATCACGAAAGAGTTCGTTTGGTATTTGTGTGCATTCTCATTCAATGGCTGCACTCAAATCAGCGACTGTCACAAGTTTCATAGTGTAGACTTTGTCTTTTAGGTATCCCCATAAAAAAAATTCTGGTGAACGTGGAGGGTATTCAACAAAACCCCTTTGTCCAATCCACCATTTTGGCAGGATCTCATCAAGGAAGGATCTAACATAGTGATGGTAGTGTGGGGGTGCCCCGTCTTGCTGAAAATAAAACTCCTCATCTTCAAAGTCTTCTCTAATGTGTTGGACAGACAATTTTGGAATAACTACTTTATGACTCGCATGCTGCACAGATTTTCTTGGACTTTGGTGATACGTTTCAAGCACTCCTTCTTGCTTTGTGGGGGCTGTTGATGTTCGTGGTCTTCTGGAATGCTTCTCGTGAACATTCTGAAATGTTCCGTCAGCTTCAAACTTATCTCTAATTTGAGTGGTGGTAAGTTGCATTGGTGGATCTGTTTAAAACTCCCTCCTAAACTGTCTTTGCAGTTCAACTGTGTTTTCACACTCTCAGTAGCATTTTAGAATGAATTTCCTTTGTTCAAAGCTTAGTCTGACTGCCATCATTAATTCCAATGGGTTTCATCTGAAAAGAAAAAACATCAGTTGGGTTATCAGCTGCTAAAGTGTGTATACATTTTTGTGGGGAGACCCTGTATGTATATATATATATATATATATATATATATATATATATATATATATATATATACATATATATAGTCACGCGCGCACGCACACACACTCACACACACACGCATGCGCACATGCATGCATACACACACATATATATCAATACCAAATGCTATGTCGACATAATTTCAATTCTAAATTTGAACAATTTTACTGTACATATACTTCTAATACTATTGAGAGAACCATGAACAATACAATTCCTATTCTCCTTCATACTACAGGGTGTTTGTTCTTTTCTCAAAAGTAGCTAATAAATACATCTGTACATAAATAATCATTATTTAGCACATACTGACTGCTCTGTGTTTCAGGTATGGTTCCGCAAGGGAATAAGGGAAAGTGATGTTGAAAACGACTTATCTGCTGTCACTGGAACAATTTGGGTAGAGATGGTTGGTCTTATGTCAGTAATATCTGTTGGACCAAATGATCAGGTAAACCACAGATTTTATACCTAACATTACTTCTGACTTTTATCAACAAATACTAATAGTTAATGTATTTCAACTAACAATTTCAAAATGTAATTCACTGTTGAAAATGTCATTTCATGTTCTTCAATAAGGAAGGGTTGTTTTGTTTCTTTTATTATTATCTTCTATAGAAAAGGATAAAAATGTGTCCTTGATCTTTTCAGATTTTCCCAGACAAAAGACATCTATACAAATGACGTTCAACTTCAATTTCTGTAGATTGATGTCTGTAGTGAAAGTGTGGGTAGCAGAGTAAATATAGACGACTGCATGTCCAGGAAGCAATAAATATGGGAAATGTTTGGTGTAGGGTGAGACAGTAGGAGTGGTAACATGAGAAGAGGGGAGGGTTACATCTTGTGGGTTGGATAGCTTTTGAGTTTGGAAGAGCAGAAGCCACTATAATGGTAGAAGAAACAGAATATCTGTGAACCAGAAGTGAATGAACTTTACAGTGATACCTTCTATGATATGTGTGTAACAACTACTGCCCCAGGGGCTTACACTTGTATATTGATTAAAATTAATATAAGAAAACTGATTTTATTTTAAATTCTCAAATAGTTGTTTTTGTTCAAAATCGAAACTATCTATTTTCTGATTAGTCAGCATGACTATTTTCTGATAATCTAGCATGACACTCAACTCTGCATTTTATCTCCCATTATAAAAAGTTAAAACACCGTCTTTATATCATTTGTTCTGAAATAGCTATTCTCTCTGTATCTTCAATAATTATTTATGACCTTTCCAGTGTTCACTGAAGAAATAAGGTAGTGTAATCAAGCCACTCCATTTGTTGTTCATACAACACATGTACAAATTCTGCTTCAGGCATTAATATATTGGACTTCATAAGGACATAGAATTGACAAAGTTGTTAGAGTATCCAATAAAATGCCTTGAAGTATTTCTTCTTGCTCTTTACATTCTGAGTTCAAATCCTGTCATGGTCAACTTTGCCTTTCCTCCTTCTGAGGTCAATAAAATAAAGTCCCAGTTAAGTATTTGATTTATGGTATTGAGTAATCCACTTACTTCAAAATTTCTAGTGTTGTGCCTAAATTACAAACATTTATATGTAGGCCTCATTTATTTCATTGCCCTCAACAAGAATATAGGACTGCAGGTATTTAGTATTGCATCAACCATAAAATATTAATATATTTAAATGAAGAAATGGCAATGGGTGGATTATTAACATTGTTGTTTTGTCCTCTTGATTACTAACCTGTGATCAAAGTTTCAACTTTGATCAACCTGTCTTTCTATAACTTAGACTATGTTTTCTAAAATACCCGCTTTTTATTTTAAGAAAGTAGGGTGTAATATGAGGTGATTTGGCTGCTATTTCTAACAGGTAGTGTGACCATGTAAGAGGCTCCCTCATTAATTTATGTGACAATGCTTAGTTGATTAAGTGACAATAAGCACAGGCTTAGCTGTGTGGTTAAGAAGTTCACTTCACAACCACGTGCTTTACATGTTTGATTTCACTGCATGCAGCATCTGGGGAAAGTATCTTCTACCATAGCCTCAGGTTGGCCAAAACCACTTGAGTGAAATTTTGTAAATGGAAACTGTGTGGAAGCTCATCAGAGAAGCTGTCTTGTTCTTTGTGTAGTAGACATGATTCATTGCCTAGTTTAATACCCCCACCTAAATGCTTTTAACAGAGGACATGAAAATGTTGAAAACATATGGACCAGGTCTT
Organism: Octopus bimaculoides; assembly: GCF_001194135.2. Taxonomy (NCBI): domain Eukaryota; kingdom Metazoa; phylum Mollusca; class Cephalopoda; order Octopoda; family Octopodidae; genus Octopus; species Octopus bimaculoides. Next base: position 162,797,154 of record NC_068982.1, read on the forward strand.
CAGTCTTAAAAGTCATGTATACTGTCCTTCCTCAACTGACTAAGTGATGATAAAAAAAGGAATAAGTGATTGAGTGACTGGGTGACAATAACTGGATGATTAAATCATAATGATTGAGCAGTTGAATGGCACTTGTTGAATAAATTGGTATTCATTTGGCAGCTACTGTGACAGAGATCAAATCCATCAAATGTAACTGTAATATAAAGGGTAAAGATGGGATACCTCTACCTCTTCTCTGTTGTCAGACCACTACCACACCACATACATATACATGTGTTGTTGCTTCCTCCACACACACACACACACACACCATCACCTTTTCTCCAATTCTTATCAAACCTATTACTATACACACCCTCATTTCTCTTCTCTTCATGTCATCTCCTAATATCGCACAACACCCACCCTCTTGTCTCATACTGCACTAATCAAGTTGACCTTATACAATCCTGAGCTAATGTGTGAGCCTTTATGTGGTCAATTGACTTGCTAGAAATAACAGCTATATCCCCTCTTAACTCACACCATGCCTATTTTAAAGCAGTGAGACACATTAAGTGTAGTCCTAGACATAAGATGAGATGAGATGGTCATGGCTTAAATACATTTGATCATAGGCCTGCTGGATGAGGGATGACCTAGTGCTAAACAACAACCAGTACAATATATTTTCTTATCATTCTAATATTTCTGTTCCATTTCAGGTTTTTGGAATTGGATTAAACAGTGAGGCTGTTTATTTTCGATTTGGAGTGAAACCAGATGAATTGAGTGGCAAAACTTGGCAACCATTACAGATTAACTTACCTCCTGACAGACATTCTATTTCTGATACAGATAGCATCAGTGCTGCCTTTCTTGGACACAGTTCTTCGGTAGACAACAGCTTTGACATCACTGGTTCCACCCCTTGTGTCAATCTAGATGAAAACTCTGCCGAATGTGCTACATTTTATTCCCATCAAATGATCCGAGAACAACTTTTTGGTAATGACTATAGTTACCCTCCTATGGTTGGGGGATCCTTACCAGGTCGTTTTACAAACATAACAGAACAGAGTTCTTCTGAGTCCCTCATGTCCCGAAGTGAGGGTAGTATTTGGTATGAAGGTACCAGCTGCAAAACCAGTATTTACAATCCATCAGATATTGAAAATCTACACATGAGTACATCACAAACCACACCTACCCATCATGTAGCTGGGAGCAAGGTAATTGCTCAGAAAGATAGTGATGAGGAAAGAACTAAAGAGAAAGAAGTGTGTATCTGTAAAGTATCTGAACAGTCTGCTACAGATGATAGCAAATTCAAAGCTGATGACCGTTTTGATGTTACGTTAAAGATTTGTCCTGTGTGTCACAAAGTAGTTTATAAGAAGTTTTTCCAGTCCAACTTGTTAGATTCTCATGAGGAGTGTTCAGAGAAGACGACAAAACCAACTAAAGACACTTCGGATGTTATTTTAAATTTTGTCACAGATTTACTGGATGAAGAAGAAAGTGGAACAACAGGTGAAAGCTCAAGTGATGTCAGTTGTGAAGCCTTAGAATCTTCTGCCTCAAGTGGCTTCTCTATCCCTCCAGTTGATTATGTGACCTGCAACTCAGTTGATCCTCTTATCATTGAAGACATGCCACTGTTTATGAGTGAAGAACTTAAAAAAAAAGAAAATAGCTCAAACCAATCAAAGCCAACAAAAGACCAAACAAAATGTTCAGTGGATGAAATTTCAAAATCTAAAAATCAGCCAGAGCAATCTCGAGTTCCAGAATCAGCAATTATTCCATATCGACGAACTGATGAAGAACAAGATATATTTTCTGGAGATTCAGAAAAGTTGACATGGCGTTGGGTGTCTGCGATGTCCTGTCTAATTGATAAACCATCATCAGTGTGTTGGTTATCTGCATCAAGACGTAAGTTATCTTTTGAACTTCAGACAAATATATTTCTTTACTCAGAGTGTGTCGACTTGTGTGAACATGTGTTTGTGTGCTTTAATTTGGAAGTAAAATACATAATTAAGGTTACATACAAACAACTTCATTCCAAAGAGGCTGAAATTACAGTGCATGTTAAATATAATACATGTACACACTCACATATGTATTATTATTTTCCCTTTTCACTTTTTCTGTGCCTGTATAGTTTGAACAAGAGTTATTGAGGCTGTATTCTACAGTTAGATGCTCTTCCAATAATAGCCAGTCCTCACTTGCTTTTCAAGAAAGGTATTGTTATTCCACTGGTTATCACATCCCAATCACATTCTTTCAGATTCAGCTCCACTGAGAAGCACCTTTCCAAATAAGTAGTGAAATAACTCTCTTTTCCTCCTGCCTTTCAAATAGCATTTTAATATTTATATGATCACAATAAGTAAACAATGAAATTACATTTAAGAATTTATAAAAACAAATTTGAAAATAGTAAAATATTTTTAAAGGAACACATTTGATACAAGTTTGAAAAATTTGAAAAAGGCTGGTCAAATGATTGAACAGAAATAACAGATAAATTTCAAATACAGTTTTGGATAGAACATAAAACACAAACCCCTTCAGGTAGATGGCCCTGCTCAGTATGTAGAAAAGGAGTAGGTAGTAACTCTATAAGATGTACCCGGTGCAAGCTATGGACACATAAGAGGTGCAGCAACATCAAAGGCAGGTTAACTAGCAAGTTAGTTTTTGTTTGTGGCAGATCTTCAGGTGCAATAAAGACTGTCAACAAACAGGAAACAACTTCTATCTCATTCCAGGGTGAAAAACTAGAGGTAGTCGATA
>NC_068982.1:162800547-162811460 GCF_001194135.2 Octopus bimaculoides
GGCCGTTTTCGTGCGGGTGACACGTAAAAGCACCCACTACACTCTCTGAGTGGTTGGCGTTAGGAAGGGCATCCAGCTGTAGAAACTCTGCCAAATTAGATTGGAGCCTGGTGTTGCCATCCTGTTTCACCAGTCCTCAGTCAAATCGTCCAACCCATGCTAGCATGGAAAGCGGACGTTAAACGATGATGATGATGATGATGATATATATATCATCATCAACATCATCTTTTAATGTCCACCTTCCATACTGGCATGAGTTGGACAATTTGATTGAGGACTGGCAAACCAGGAGGCTGTGCTAGGCTCTAATCTGTTCTGGCAAGGTTTCTCCAGCTGGATGCCCTTCCTAATGCCAACCACTCTGAGAGTGTAGTGTGTGCTTTTTACCTGTCACCAGCACAGAATCCAGTCAGGCGGCACTAGCAACGACCACGCTCAAATGGTGCTTTTTACATGCCAGTCAGGTGGCACTGGTATCGGCCACGACAACGATTTCACTTGACTCAATAGGTCTTCTCAAGCACAGCATATTGCCCAACGATAGAAGGGTACCTTTAAACAGGTCAGTTATGCGACACTGGCATCAGCTGCATGCACACACACACATTTGTTTTGTTCCTTTTTGGCCTGTTTTTCCATGCTTGGATGAATATGATATTTGAGGCATTGTTTTATGGCCAGGCACATTCCTGATGCTAATTCTCACCTGTTTTTTAAGTTAATGGTCACTTACTCAACATGGCTTTGAAGGCATGAAGTGTCCAGACAAATTTTTAACAATAAAAACTGTTATCGGATGCTGAAGCTTCTTGAAATGTAACTTGGTTTAACATTTCTGATTACTTTTTTACTTGTTCTGACCCAAGGCCTATCGCCATATTCAAACATTGGAATAATTGGAAACATGAAATTCAGGGTTAATGATGAAGTTAACCCTTGCAAGATTTGAACTTGGGGTGTAACTAAATACTGCTAATTATTTTGTCAGTCACTATCAAATTTATAATACCACAACACCCCGCTCCACCCCCAACAACATCACCATCAATGACAATATTAATATATTTATAATGAAGGCAACCAGCCATCCTTTCAGAGAGATTAGATCTGTACTAAACTGAATCCACTTTATGTGGTCACTCGATCTGCTACAAATATCTGCTAAATCTCCCTCAAATCACATCCTACTGAGTTGAGAGGGGATATAGCTGTTATTTCTTGCAGGTCATGGTTATAAATGTAATACATTTGATCATAGTTGTGCTGAGTCTGTTCTGACCTGGAGCTAAGCATCAACAGTCATTTCCAGTGCTTGGTACAAATTTTAGGAATCTAATCTATATTTTATCAACTTAATCACTGATATAGACTAGATTTAATATTCTTGAATTATCTCTTGCAGGGCATACAACTGGTTCAACAAGTAGCATTATTGATGATTCTACCATTCTGCTAGCACCAGCCCTTCGTACAACCATTCTTCAACGACTTCAAACACGCAACTACAAAGAAGTGACATTATTTGCGCACATGGAACATGCTGTGGAGAAGGTAGGTGTATACTGTTTTGTTTACTTTGTTATTTACTTTGGTACATTAGGAATTGGAGTGCTGCTCTCTGATTTTTATCCATAGATTTGCTTCTCATAACTAAGGCACCTACCCATTACTATGTAAGCTTGTCATAAATTACAGTTCTTAACAATAACTAAATTACCTAGTTGTATATAAAGTACTCAACCATATCAGAAGTATTTTCTTGTAGCAGAGGTACCTCATTATAACTAAGATATGTAGCCATGATTAAGAGATCTAGCCATACCTAAGGTATCTTGCAGTAACTAAGATATCTAGCCATAACTAATGTACCTAACTATAACTAAAGTAACAAGCTATAAATAAGGTACCCAGCTATAACTAAAGTTCTTTGATACCAACATTACCTATCTAGCGACATCAAAATAGCTCATCATAATAGTGGTACCTATAGTTAAGATAGATAGCCATGACTAAAGAATCAAACTATAACTATTAATTTTATATATGATATTTAGGAATAACAAAATACCTAGTCATGACTAAAGTACCAAAGTATATATTAGATGTCCAGCCCTTCATAACATTACAAATATATATATAGTCTCAAACTCTCAGTACTTGGGTTGTGGATCCATATTCATTGCAAATAATTTCTTGATCATCTGAACATACTGCATACTACAGATCTTGTTGATAGGTTCCAAGTTTTGTGGACATGTTATCTGCAATAGACTTTGTATGTGCAAGGTACTGAGACATAACTAATTAGGTGTTAATAAGACATAAAGTATTGAATCATAAGTAAGGTACATAGTCAGGTACTAAGATACATAGTTATAAAATTCTGAATCATAACTAAGTTACACAGTTATAAAGCACTGAGTGATGATAATGGTACACAATCACAAAGCACTAAGTCTTAATTGAAATACACAGTTTTATAATACTAAATCATAATTAAGATACACAGTCATAAAGTACTGAGTCACAACTAAGTTATGGCTCAGTGATAAATACTGCGTCATGAGTAAGGTCACACTCATAAAGTACCGAGTCATAACTGAAATATACTGTTGTAAAGTGTGGAGTTATAACTAGGGCACAGTTGTAAAATGCTGAGTTGTAGCTAAGGTACACAATCCTGATTAAGATCTGCAATCTCAAGCATTGAGTTGTAACTAAGGTATACTGTCGTAAAGGACTAAGTCATAGCTAAGATACACAATTATAAAGAACTGAACAACAAATTACTCTGGTATGTTTGAGGAATTGAACTATATATGTTACTGTTGTGTCTTAGTGAAGTTATTGGCCTACACATTGCTATCACAATTACTAAATATCCATGCTACAAGGCACTGTATCATAACTAGGGTTCAAAATTACAAGGAACTATATCATAACTAAGATACTGAGCTATAGAGTAATGTCATAACAGCAACATTGTAGAATATCGTAAATAAGGTGCTGAATTACAAAGTATTAAGTGATAGCTAAGGTATGTATCAGTATTCAGTTACAAGGTATTTTTTCATAACTAAGGCATCAAAAAGTAACTGTAATTCACAAAACTCTAAAATATTGCTTTCAAACTTTGGCACAAGTTCAGCAATTTCAGAGGGATATGTAAGTCAATTGCATCAACCCCAGTACTCAACTGGTACCCTGAAATGATGGAAGGCAAAGTTGACCACAGTGGAATTTGAACTTAGAATGTAATGATGGACAAAATACTTTTAAGCATTGTGCCTGGCACGCTAACAATTCTGCCAGCTCACTGCCTTATAAATATTAATGCTTTCTCGCTCCCCGTCAGCTTCTTGGTACATAAGGGGTTTTCAACTCACTCTTTATTTGTTATTTTAACCAGTGATGTAACAAACAGAAGCTCCTTCAAATATATATGCTAATTACACCAAGCTCTTTAATTAACACATTGTGTCCTAAAATTCCTAATGCCCTCTTACCTTTATTTCCATTGAAGTTGTTAACCAAAATATTTTCAGGTCTCTTGGATCAAGAAAGGGAGTCTTTATTGGTTAGAGAATCCACAAAAGTCCAAATGGATTGAATGTAATGTAGAGTTTGAACAAGGAATGGACACTGTCTGTGAACCAAGCACATTTACAATACATTATGTTGTTAAATCTAATCATATGGTAAGTTATCTTCTTTTGTCCAGCCTCTAATTCAGTAACTCCATCTTTCAAGTTCTTCCCGTAATGATAGAGATAGAAATGAAAATATACCCAAGAAAATTTTAGTAATAGTTGGTGTAGGTGGGGCTGGTATTTGTCAGTTTGGGAACCACTGCCTTAACCCATTTGATTCTAAATATATCTCTGTAAACTCTATTGTCATATCTATTTAGGAAAGAAGGGACATTAACTTAGTGAAGTGACCATCTCTCTCCAAGCTATTTGCCTTTGAGAGGAGTTGAATTCAGCACTGCAAGCTGACAATTTTATAGTGTAGCCACACTTTTTATTGGTATGTTGTTCCTGTTCTGTAGTATTTATTTACTACAAGGTAAACGGGACCATTTCAGAACTTGATCATAGACACAACCATACAGTGCTAGTGTCATGATATGAACTGCTGAACTCTTGTTCAGTGTCCTATCCACTTAGTTATACTGATGCAACTACATTGCTGTCGACAGAATATGAACCATTGATGTCTTGACTGGTAACAATGCCCTATCAACAAGGCCATCTCTGATTTTAACATACATAATATATTGCCTGTCTAATCACTTTATGGAGTGTATTGGGTGCATTTTATTGTGGCACCCACACTAGTAAGGTTGCCTTGTTCTTTGCAAGACTAAAAACTCCTCTCTGCCTTTCATTGCTATTGTTCTTTCAAGCAATCGTTACCAAGAGTGTCAACAAAATATTGACTATGAGCGCAAAAGAAGAAAATGTATGAGTGTGATAGGGAAAACAGAATATGAGGGTAGGAAAGAAAGTGTTATCTACACGCTGATTGTTGGAGATAGCAAGAATAGTGTGATCAAGTAGCTATAAAGATGTGTCAAGATAAAAAAAGAGAGAGCAAATGATGGATAGCAACAGGGATGAGTGATGGTGAGTATGAGTGGTAGATGTCATTGAAGAGTCACTTGGCAGGGAGAGTCACGTGGTAGAGAAGGGTGACAGATGGATTATATTGAAGGTACTTGTGTCTTTAACGTAATTCTCAGGCAAACACAGCATGAGTAGCTGAGTATTCCACATATTCTTCATATAGAATTGGTATGATCATGTCTAACAAAGCTAGACCTTAGGATTACAGGTACAGTCCATATGATGGGCTTTCACACAGTTTCTGTCTACATATTTTAATTTCATTCACAAGGTTTGGGTTGGCCTGAGGCTCTGATAAGTAACACTTGTTCAAGGTATTACTCAGTGGAATCAAATCTCTTGTTTTATGATTACAAAACAAATTTTTTAACCATTCAGCTATCTCTGCACCTATAATGTGATGATATTGGTTTCAAATTTTGGCTTAAGGCCAGCACTTTCAGAAGATGATGAGTTGATTACATCAGCCCCAGGACTCAACTGGTACTTATTTTATCAACCCTGAAAGGATGAAAAGCAAAATCAACCACGGCAGAATTTGAACTCAGAATGAAAAGAAGGGTGAAATGCTGCTAAGCATTTTGTCTGGCATGCTAACAATTCTACCAGCTTACCACCTTAGAATATGCTAATGTTAAATAATAGTTGCTTTCATAAAGCATGGCATCTAGGAAGGAGATATGGGGAAGTGACACACGTACCTTCCCCAATAGGCATTAAACATGTTTCTATGCTACATTCAGATATTCTGAACATTTCTTTTGTATTTCAGCATCTACAGATTCCACTGAATGAAGTGTTGTGTACCTGTCGCATCAGTGAACCATTACGACAGTATCAAATGGCCATTCATGTGAGTCCAGAAGTCAGTCATACATCACCAATTCTTCTATCATCCATTAATGAAGCAGATATTGATGATTGGGTAAGTTCACTTTACTATATGGCTCTCAATATGTTAATGTTGGTATTGTTGCTGTCTTGTTAATGTTACTATGCTTGTTGTTTAAACTTAGGTTGTCTCTGAAAAATCTATAATCAAAAGCATCCAGCTATGGCCATCCTGTCTTTATTACATTATCCAGTGTGTCCTTTCTTTCGTAAGATGGTAGGCTGTGACTGGAGAGATTTGACTCTTATTTGTAACAGGTCTAGTGACCATGTAGAGGTTCCCCTTTAATTCATTATTCAGTCACTTGATCTACTAGAAATAGCAGCTAAATTTCTTTATTATCATACCCAACTATTTTTAATTAAGGATAGAGTGCACCATATAATACCTGATATACATAAAAATGAGATGATCACAGCTGAAATGCCTTTGACCATAGATCTATTCAATCAGGGTTGATATGAGGGTCAAACTAAAACTGAAAGTTACAAAGCTGTCTGTTATCCCTTCCTAAGTTCAACCAATCCACTTTTCTCTCCTCCCACCATCCTTACTATGTGTCTATGCTACTACTGTTCCTAATATCACCAAAACTTTAACTCAGTTTAGTTTGATGAAATGGGATGTTTCCAAATCCACCTTTTCACTGTCATTTTCTCTCTTTGATGATGATGATTCTGTTGTTTACCCTCAGCTCAGCTGTGGTCAAACAGACCTATGATTAAAACCATTCCAGTCATGGCTCTCCTATCATTTTAGGGACTATATTATATGATATACCCCACATTGTATTAGATGGTAATATGTGTTTTGTGGGAGAGTGGGTTACTATTTCTAGCAAGTAAAGTAATCATGTTGAAGCTCACTCATTGACTCATATGTATAAAGCTGTTCTAGTTTTACACGAACAAATTGTTGTTTTTCCATTGCAGGTATCCACCCTGAATATTTCATCTGTCTCCAAACACAGGTACTTGAGTCTTGGCGTTCAACCAGGCGCAGTATGGTCAACAATGGTCCGTGGAGATATTTTTGTTTATGACCCTACAAACAGCATGTCAGATAGCAGTTCCTCTGGAACATTGAAGAACTTTTCTCCGTAAGAATATTAATATCAATATTTTACTTGGCAATTGTTTTGGCAGCATGCTTGATGTATTACAAAGTGTCCACAGCTTTGAGGTATAAGAGAGGAAAAAAACTATGACTCATTAGACTGGAAACCAAGTTCTAATGCAAAATATACCTAAGGTCAAGATAGTGCTGTTAACCCTTTAACATTCAGATTACTTTGTCAAATGTATTATTTAATTATTCATTGTTTTGAATCAATCATGCATTATCTTGTAGCTTAAATATTTTAATGGTGCGATTGCTTATTTTTAGAATGACATTGTAGGGTAGGTGTGATAGGCCTAATCTGCCTGTTTGAACATAAAAAAAAGGTAGAATATTTGGGCCAGATGGCCAGTTTAAATGCTAATAGGTTAAAACAGGCTATAACCTAACAACTAATACAGTTTACTTGGCTAACAACACAGCACTGAAGATTAAAGGTAAATTCAGTAGTAAATTACAACTGGGAAATAACACATATAATGCTAATTTCCTTGTGGCTGACCACCTTGTAGCTCTGGTTATCATCGGAATTGATATCCTCAGTCAACACTTGGCAGTTACTATTGACTTGAAGGGCACACTCAAACCTGTGTCATTCTGCATATCCATGTCAAGCCTTCTTTGAACTGGTTTATGACATACATCAACCAATTTATGGAGTGTAACAGGTGCTGTGTGACAGTGTGTACTGGGTGTGTAGTTATATACTTAATCTTTTGGAGATGTTATACATATGTATAGCATCTCTAAGATGTTATCTCACTCAGAATTATTCAACTGCTCTCACAGAGATGTGATAGTAATATACTCATTCTGCTAGAAATGTGCTAGATATGCACCTGTGTTCCTTCTTTCCTACTTTGAATCCACAATTCCTAATGGATATAGAAAGACGCTATTGTGACATAGTATCTCTTGGGCATTTTAAACTTGACATAGCCTGTCTTCTCCAGGTTTGAACACTGGCAATTCTTTCCTTCCTTCCTTTCAGAGAGAAAGAGAGAGAGCGAGAACGATCAACTTCAGTAATTGATTGGTACTTTTTTAGCGACCCCCCAAAACAATGGAAGTTGATCTCAGAGTGCAGAGAATCAATGAATACTGTAAAGCATTCTTTCCAACACTCTAACTGTTCTGCCAGCTCACTGCAAAGGGATGTGGTAATTATCTACTTATATATGTACACTGTCACAGAACTATGGCATTTATGCATTTATGTTTATATACATACATGCATGATATAGCAGTATGTAACTCACATAGATGTGGTAGATATATGAGCAGGCAGAAAGTTCCAAGGGTTACAGCTGTAGAGATGAAGGTTTCAGCAAGTAGTTTTATTTATAGAGCACATAATCTGGTCTGTGGAATCTGAAATATGGCAGTGGTGTGAGGAGGATAAAATAGAGGGAATAGGTTTGGCTAATTTTACAAAATCGAGAGAAAAAGAATATAGCACATCAGTAGGCCCATGATGCTTGTGTGAAAGTTTTATAATTGGTCAGATAGCTGTATATTGGATATATATCAGAAACACTATTTCAAATATGTTGGTGCTTTGGTGTGGACTACACCTGTGCTTTATACTGATGATGTTGATATAATTATCTTACTTACCTGTCTTCTTTAGAAAATGGATTCCAGTTGGTGGACATTTGCACCTGGTAGAAACCAACCCTTTAAATATCAGCTGGGGTATTGGCTATGACAGCTCAGCCTGGGTATATACTGGAGGCTTTGGAGGAGACATTCTAAAGAGTAAGTATTCTCTCAACACATCTATAGACCCACTTTCTTACATGTGTTAGTTTTACACACACACGCACACACACACACACACACACACACACACACACACTCCTACAAATATGATAGTGATATGCCCTCACTTCCACAGGTGTGATAGTAAAACTCTCTTCTCCTATATGTGATGATTATTTACCCACTATTCTATACATACAAATGCACATACAGTTTAAAATACATGTTACTACATAAATACACATGCACACACAGGTTACTTCCTGTTTCTGTCTACCAAATAGGCTCACAAGACTTTGGTCAAACTAAAGCTATAGTTAAAGACACCTACCCAATGTACCATGCAGTAGGATTGAATCCCAAAACATGTACTTGGGAGATAAACTGAGGACACAGTCATACCTGCACTCCATTTATATACAATGAATGGTCGTTTCATACTGGTGTGAAATGTAATTGAATGAAAAAAGTACTTGTCCTAATGTACAGGTAACTCTGGAATGAGAAACTCTAAGCAGCAACTCACACACTGGGAAAAATAATATACATACATGTGGATTTACCCGTGCGCACGCACACACACACACACACTCACACGCGCACACACACACACACACACACACACACACACACACGCACTAGTAGTTTTCTTTGTCATTGTACTAGTATACCATGTTATGAAGAAACAGGAATGACACGATGCTGTGTAGCCTGTTGCTCTGTTTAACAGCATCACCAGGCCTTTGGGTTTTGGTTCTTTTAGTAGAGAACACTCAGATCAAGTCCCCAGTCTGAGAATAACTTTCTCCTCTTTTTCCACCCATCTTAGAGGCCCTTAAAAAGGGTTATTTATACTGCCTTTCCTCCATTGATTATATGATTACAATGCAAAAGAATAAAACATTGTCAGCATGGAAGAATTAATGTAATTCTATTTATTTTTTCTTTCTAAGGTGTATCCGATGCCAGTTGGAGAGTCCATCCACAAGTTGATGTACGTAGTGTTTATATTTATGAAAACCAAAAGTGGACACCTGCATATGGCTATTCAAATAGGTTGGTTTTTAATACAGTTCTATATTAAAGAGATGAGGTTGGTTTTTAGTTCACGCTTTGTTTGCTCAGTAATGTTTACTGACAATTAATAACAATGTTCATGTCTCTCTCCATATCTCACAATTATTGATACTTAACACACACTACTGTTAACTTCTCAATCTACCACTGACAGGTGGGGGCTTTTAATTGTTCACTTGACATGTTTGATATAGCAGCCAAATCTCTTTTCATATCATAACTTTGTCTTCATATAGGAAGAACACATCAGATTGTATAGTCAGTGAGATACCCACAAGAAGACAGGATAGCCATGTTTTGAATGTCTTTAACCATTAGTCTTTTCAATCAGAGCTGATATGAGGCTAAAGAAAAACAAGTGTTCACCATATCACTGCATCTCTCTCTCTCTCTCTCTCTCTCTCTCTCTCTCTCTCTCTCTCTCTCTCTCTCTCTCTCTCTCTCTCTCTCTCTCTCTCTCTCAACACTATTCACTTCTCCATACCACTAGCAGCTATCACTTATGTTGCTGGTATAGCTGTTTAACCCTGGGCCAGCACAGATGATGCACACCTATAACTAAAAGTGCCCACTTAAGTGTTTAAGTATATATTTTTGTAATCTCCACCTCTAACTTTTTCATTATTCATTTTAAAAATTCCTTTCGGTTTATATGTCTTGAACATCAGCAATTCAGCTACATTGGTTTAATTCTTGATAGTCACATTTTTTTGTATGGTATATTATTCTGAGAATATCAAATATTTGAGGTAGTCTCTAATTCACTGTAACTTTCTCTGGTTTGTGAGAGAAAAATAACAGTTTCAATGGCAGGTTGTTTCCTTATTGAATGGCATTTCCTTAATACATCTTCAAATTGCAACAAATTGTCCATCATGTACATCAGCTTACTCTGTCATCACATCAACTAGTTTCTGATGGGATTCACCTCTGGGATCAACTGCCTCTTTACTAGTGTTAAACTCCTGACATAAGATGAGTAGCTTCCAGTGGACAGGCTTCTTGATGTCATAAAATCTTCCGTTCAGCATCATGAATTGAAAGTACAATACAGTACAATATCCAGTGTTAGGGAGATGATTAGAGCCTATACCAAGGTATATATATATATATATATATATATATATATATATACATAGCATCATAGTCAACTGCTACAAAGGTAAAGGTGACGCTTTAGATACAAATAATTACAGAGGCATCAAGCTGTTAGATCAGGTTATGAAAGTTACAGAGAGGGTCATAGCCCAACTAATTAGGGAGCGAATCAATTTAGATGAGATGCAGTTTGGGTTCATGCCAGGTAAAAGCACTACTGATGCCTTATTTCTAGTGAGACAGCTGCAGGAGAAATACCTAGCTAAGGATAAACCTCTGTACCTGGCTTTCGTTGACATGGAGAAAGCCTTTGACAGGGTCCCCCGATCCCTTAT
>NC_068982.1:162812660-162830081 GCF_001194135.2 Octopus bimaculoides
GCTCTTGTGCGGGTGGCACATGAGATGCACCATTTTGAGCGTGGCCGTTGCCAGTACCGCCTGACTGGCTCCCGTAGGATTTTCGAGTGAGATCGTTGCCAGTGCCCCTGGACTGGCTTGTGCGGGTGGCACATAAAAGACACCATTTCGAGCGTGGCCGTTTTCGTGCGGGTGACACGTAAAAGCACCCACTACACTCTCTGAGTGGTTGGCGTTAGGAAGGGCATCCAGCTGTAGAATCTCTGCCAAATTAGATTGGAGCCTGGTGTTGCCATCCGGTTTCACCAGTCCTCAGTCAAATCGTCCAACCCATGCTAGCATGGAAAGCGGACGTTAAACGATGATGATGATACTGTCTCAATATATGAACTACACTATTTTATTATCATGTTGAGTACATCATTATTTTACTACTCCATTACAGCACTATTATAGTGTCCAGTACACATTGTAAAGTATCTGCATTACACTACTGTATTGTACTGTTCAGTACATACCGTTTCACTGTCCATAGTACATCAGTCTGTTATAATGTTCAGTACTTACTGTTTGGATATTTTTTTGTCTTTGTTCAAGTTAACATGACGAAACACTTGATAACTAATAAATTGTTTATATTTGTTGTAGAGGTTTTATGGCTGATGGACATGACTGGAGTGACAGATCAGGTAGATATAAAAGAACCAAAGAAAATACACAGCTTCCATCAGGTCAATGGATATGGGTGAGTTGTAAAACTTATCTGTCTTCCTATTTTCCACAACACCCAGCAGAACATGCCATTGCCACTAACTAGTTTATAAGAGAGAGAGAGCCTCTACATGGCTGTTTGCCATGTTAGAAATATCAGCCAAACCTCACTCAAATCATCTTCTAGTTCTATCTTTTTAAAAAAAGGTAGGACATATTGGATAATGTAGTCCTAGATACACAATGACTAAAAAAAAAGAAGTGGATGGTTACAGCTGAAATAGCCTTGATTTTGAGTCTACTAGATTGGTCTGTAGATTGGTTTCTAAGATTTATTTCTGATGTTCTGATGGCCAAGATAGTTGTTCGTCTGCTACTCATTAAAAAGTGAAAAAAATTGGAATACAATGATTACTTAATGCACTTTATAAATACACTTTATATACTTTATGCACAGTTTTATAGATTTAAATACACTGCACTCATAAAATAAATATTTAGTCTTATTTTCTATTTTCCCCATAAACAAAAGAAAAATATCCTGTACATATGATACAACCTTTAGTTAAATTGCTTATATCTGCCACGTAAATAAGCATGAATATTTCACAGAATTGCATTTACGTGCATGCGTTAAGTGATAGGTAATATAAAAAACTTGGTTAAATTTTTTAAAAATACACTTTTCATTATCCAATCATCACCTCTGCCACCACCTCCATCTCCATCACCATCATCATCATCATCACTCTCCCTCCTCTCTCACCCCCCACCTCTCTCTGCCTTTCTTTAACCTCTCCATCAGAACATCACCCCTAAAATTATATTGTTAACTCTCCTCTACCTTCAATTAACTTTTTTAATAACATAATAAGTATTATTTTCCCCCTACCTCATGTCATGGATGCTTTTCTCTCCCTCTTTCTGTCTCTCTCTTCACCTTATCCTCTGTTTCTCTCTCCTTTTTCTTTCTCCTCTCTTTCCCTTCAACTAATCACATGAAAGCCTTATAATTACACTCCTTCTGCCTCACATCATGGATGCTTCTCTCTCCCTCTTTTTCTCTCTCCCTTTTTTCTCTCTCCCTCTTTTTCTCTATCTCTCTTTTCTTTCTCCCTCTTTAAAACCAATTACGTGAGAGCATTACCGATGGGCTAAGTAACACAATGACAAGCAGAATTACAAATTATAAGATATTTGTGAACTGTCTGATTATTTTGACTGAAACAAAGTATGCATAGGAACAGACATGGCTGTGTAGTTAAGAAGTTTGTTTCAGAACTATGTGGTTTCAGGTTTCAAGTCAATACTCTCTGGCACTTTGAGAAGTATTTTACTCTATCCTCAAATCAAGCCAAACCTTCTGAGTAAAACTGAGAAGGTAAAGGCAGTAGAAGACTATCAGTGAAGTAGTCTTAATTTATTACTTGGTTTACTATCGCCTCTTTTACATCTTTGAGTATAGAGCCTTCTCTGTTATAAGCATTTATTGCTAACTCTTTCAACTGAGAATAACTCTCGAGTTATTACTTTCTTTTTTTCCTTATGAAACCCAGAGGTCCTGGAAAAAAAATCATGTATGTTGTTCTTGTGCATCTCACTAAACTATTTTTTTTAAAAATGTAGCATGCTGCTGTGATAAGTGGTATTGAATTCAAGTCCACTAATTATCATCATCATTATCAACATCTTCATCATCTTACTATGGCACATCAGTATACTCCAGCCTCTTGTCCACAGAGGTGTTGTCTCCTCTTCCTGCTTTTCCTACCAGTATGACAGTGGTCTCTACTCCTTGGAGCTTGCTAGTTTCATTCCACCTCACTAGTTTCTCTCATCACCCATATTCTGTCCCACCCTTCCAGTTCTTGCATTGACTACTATGCATGGTTTTCCTGCAACCATTGACTTGCAAGTGTTCAAGAGGAGCAATAACTACATTGATTTCACTGGTCTCAAAGGGTCTG
This sequence comes from Octopus bimaculoides, assembly GCF_001194135.2. NCBI lineage: Eukaryota > Metazoa > Mollusca > Cephalopoda > Octopoda > Octopodidae > Octopus > Octopus bimaculoides. Next base: position 162,815,318 of record NC_068982.1, read on the forward strand.
CAAGGGTCAAAGGGCACAGCTCCTTCCTCCTGACCAAACCAATATGAAAATGTTTAAATCATTGTTGTCTTCATCAGTATCATCATCATCACTACCACTGTCATTGTCACCACTTCCACCACTATCACCATCATCATCATATCAGCTGCAACAGCAGGATGAAAACTTTGAACTTTACACTCTGTTTTTGGTTCTGACAATGTTTTCTTTTTTATTTATGATAGATGACTGACTGGATAATTGATTATTCTGTGCCAGGTGGTGTGGATCCAGAAGGTTGGCAGTATTCTACAGATTTCAACAGGTCTCCCCACTACTTTACTTTCTGTTTTCTATATTAATGAAAGATAATAAATAGGTTTATTCTGCTTGTTTGATTATTCTGATTTCTTATGTTGACCATGTTCTTTTATAATAATCTCAGTCAGTTATTAATACCAGTCTGTTCTGATAATCTTCATGTGTTATGATAATCTCAATCTATTATGATTAATCTTAATTACTTATAATCCTAATATATTATGATAATGTTGATCTATTATGGTCATCTCAATTAATTATGATTATTCCCAATTAGTTATAATAACCCTATTGTTATGATAATATCAATCAATTAGGGGAATTCCAATTAGTTATAATAATAATACCAATCTATTATAATAATTCCAATATGTTATAATCTCAGTATGACAGTATTTGATCCCTTATTCTATCATATTAAGGTGATTATTTAGTCCTTGTTTCTGTAAGTAGTGTGATATTTACAAACAGTAACTTCTCTCATGAGCTAGTGAAGGAATCCTCTACATAGTTGCTCAACTTGCTTGAAATAGCAATCAGATCTTCCTCAAATTACACCCTACTGCCTTGAAAAAAGAAGGACACATAAGATTAGATAGTTCTGAGAGTACTATGCCTAGGAAAGAAATGGTATGGTCATGGCTGGAATGCCTTTGACCATATATTTGTTAGATCATAGCTGAGCTGGAGTTAAACAATAATATCAACGATAAGTTAATCAATCATTGAAAAGTTTGTCTTGTAATCTATTTAGAACAAGTGAGCTACTCTAGAATGTAGTGGAACATTTGTTGATTTAATAATCCTATTGCTGGTTTACAGTTGTGATATCTGCTTACAGCTAAGTAGACAGGAGTGTTAGGTGATTTACCAACGAACATGTCAGTGCTGGTGATAATATATGAACCACAAGCTTTTTGGTTTCTCAGCCACTTCTCTTTTAAGCTCAGTCATCTGGCTGTTGATCTAAGCCTAAAAATAATGGATATTAAAACTTTGAATGTCTTGCTTCCCTGGGCATGAACAAATTGAAGCTCTGCTATCCAACTACTGACTTGGTAGACACCCACAAAGTTAATCACCATCTTTCCAACAACAAATTTGGGCACCCTTTTGGATTCCATATGTCTAACACATGTAGACATCCTTACAAAATCATAAAACAACAGAACCCATGACTTTCAGAAATTTATTTTTTCATACTCAGAATTGTTGAAGCATGGGATAAACTATCCACATCAGTTGTTAGCTGTTATGATACTACATCCTTCAAAACTTCCATGCTTCCTGAAATTTGTTTGATGCCTCTTCCTCATTTTTTTTAAACAACTCATTCATTGTTCACTGTCTGTGCATTATTCTATGTACTGTACATGCACTTTTGATTAAATTTTCTGATGAGTTGTAGTGCATTTGAGTACTGTATACAATAAGTTCATATTATTATTATGTTAGTACAATATATTGACATACTAACACACTATAGGTATATTGGTATACTAAACTTTTGTAGGGATTTTCGTATTATCTTTTGGGATGATATATTCTTATACTACTATTCTATAGTTATATTTTTGTATACTTAACATTCTTTAGATATAATTGGATAATATAGTCTATACAGATATTTGTTATTGTTGTTTAGTGCTGGGCCAGCGTTAATTGGATAAACTTATGAACAAAAGCAATCCAGCCATGGTTATTTTATTTATTTTCTTTGTGCAGGGAACCCAGGACCAGGATACATGTCCTTTTTTAAGACAGTAAACTGAGAGAAAGATTTAACTGCTATTTCTTGCAGTTTGAGCAACCACATGATGGTTTTCTTGTTGGCTCAAGTTATATTGATATAGTAGATTGATATATTTACATTCTATAGGTATAATTGTATAATACAATGGTTTACTAACATTCTATAGGTACAGTGATAGGATATATTGATAGAGTAATTAATATTCTATAGTTATAATAGTATATAAACATTCTAATTGTACGATGGTACAATATATTTCTATATTAGAATTTTATAGTAATAATTGTTTTAAATTTAAACTGAAGGCCAGCAATTTTGAGAGGAGAATAGGGAAGTACGTACTACCAACCCCAGTACCTAACTGGTACTTTTATTTTACCAACACTGGAGGGATGAAAGGCAAAGTGTGCCTCAGCAGAATCTGAACTCATTCTGTAGTAATAATGGTATTAGATGGGCATAAGTAGAAGTGGTTAATAACTAGCTAGCTCTAAGGAGCAGAGGTCGTAATAGTAGTAGTAGTGGCAGCAGCAGCAGTAGAAGAAAAGATAAAGAAAGGAGGCAGGTATAATGATATAATATATTGGAATACTAGCATTCTAAAAGTGTATTACTATACAAATAATCTGTAGATATAATGATATAATATAGTTGGTATACTAACAGTCTCTAGGTATATTGGTCTACAAACAGTCTATAGATATATTAGTAGAGCTATTTTATATTTACATTCTATAATTGTATCAGTGTGCTAATGATGTAAGGGCATAATGTTGGTATATTTACATTTTGTAGGTGTATTAGTACATTAAGAACCTGTTGATATATTGGCACAGCTTATTGATATATTAACATTCTAAAGGTATATTATACTAATAGTATATAGATGATAGAAAATGTTGGTATATTACTAATGTATTGGTATAATGGTAGAATACATTTGTATAATTACAGTCTTTCATACAATGGTGTAGTATTGGTTTACTAAATGTCAATAGATATAATGATAAAATAAGAACGTTACATTAACATTCTACAGCTATAATATGTTGATATATTAATATTCTGTAGGTATATTGCCATGATATATTGTTGTACTAATATTATGTAGCTGTAAAGATATAATGGTATGCTAACATTTTATAAGTGTAATAGTTTAATATATTGCTATACTAATATTCTATATGTATAATATTTTACTAACATTATTACTTTAAAATGGAAATTGTTCGTGTAAGTTTCACTCTATTTTCAAATTTCATTAACAAGCAGAAAAAATTTTAAAAAGCTGATTTTCTATGTTCCAATTTCCTTTTCTAGACCATTCCATCGTCGAAAAGGCTGGACTGACACAGTGAGAAGGAGGCGTTGGTATAGGTAAGTCTTTTATTCTTTATAATATAAAATGGTTAAGATTTTAGATGTAAATTATATATGCCATTTGTAAGCATAGCCTAAGACAGCAAAAATACTTCCATGAGAGTCAAACCATATATGATACAATGCTATCAGTAGTGACTGCACAACTGAATATACCAAATAAGTTCTGCTAAATTTAATGTCATCTTAGTACTTAAAAACGTTTTTCTGTATAAACCAATAGTATTCCTTCCCTTGTTTCACATTAGAATTACAGAAAACTTCGTAGCCACTCGTCTTAGGGCCTGTTTGTAAATATCACATATATATATATATATATATATATATATATATATATGATGACAATATTGTCATCATTGTTTTAACATCAACTTTTTCCGTGCTGGCACAGGTTCCATGTGACTTCCTGAGTTTTCTATGGTTGGATACCTTTCTTGACACTAATCCTGACTTTGTTTTCAGTTATAGTACTTTATTCTACTGGTCCTTGCACATAGAAACTACTGAGCTGTCAGACGTACCATTTATGTGGTACATAAACAAATGCCACCATTGTCTAAGCAGGATCAATGCAAGGACACACACACATACATGACAGGCTTCTCTACAGTATCCATCTACCGAATTTTACTCACAAGGTATCAGTCAATTGAAGGCTGTGGTAGATGACAGTTACCCAAGGTATCATGTAATGGGATCAATCCTGAAACCACACAGCTATGCTTGAGCTTATATATCATCATCATCTTTTTAATGTCCATTTTCCATGCTAGCCTGGGTTGGACAGTTTGACCAGAACTGGAAAGCAGAAGAGCTGCACCAAGTTCCAGTTTGATTATTTTGGTTTCTATGGCTGGTTGCCCTTCCTAATGCTAACCACTTACATTGTGTACTGGGTGCTTTTTGTGTGGAACTGGCATGGGTTCTCTTACATGGCACTAGCAAGGGTGCTCTCTGTATATGGCACCAGCACAGGTGCTGTTTATGTGGCGTGGCACAGGGCTGTTGTAGGCCAATCCTTTTCTGCTGGAGTAGCAGCATTAACACTTCTGCTGTGGAGAACAGGTCTTCTTGAGTATAGAAAGGTGCCAGATATCTTGGTCCTTTTTCATCTCCTCCATAAGGTTCAGTGTCCTGAGATCATCCTTCAGTGCTTCGTCCCATGTCTTCCTGGGTCTCCTTCTTCCACAAGTTCCATCTCCTTTGAGTGATTGGGACTTCTTTATGGAACTGTCTAAAAAGAATAGTCTAGTAATGGGGCATATAAGGCCTTGACGGAAAAAAGTAGGTTTTCCTGTATGCATGGGACTCGAACCCACACTTCTTTGTTTTCACAACAAGTATGCTACCCTTACTCTAGCGCACAATCTACTTCATTCCATCAGATTTAAGAACTGTAATTAGTTCGTAGTGTTGTTTTGTAAACAAACTTTCATGTACTTTCACTGCAATGGTTTTGTTAAGCAGTGTTGATTTTTACAATTCTGTAAACAATAATAATAGTATTTTATAAGCTTAAAGCTTATAAAACGATCTTATATGACCCCTGATGAAGAACCACTGATGTAAACCATTATTTCATTATCCAAACCACTCCATTGTAACATAAGGTTCAATACACTGCCTCATCTCCCACACTACACCCTGTAATATAATGTTTAAATGTTTAGTATACACTGTCTCACTATTCTAACATTACTGTATTATACTGTTTAATGCCCCATTATTTTACTACCCACACTACACTATTATTATAATGTCCAGTACACATTGTACACTACTCACAATGTATTGTATTGTGCAGTACATGCTCTTTTATTATCCATAGAACATGATTGTATTATAATGTTCAGTGCATTAATAGCATCATGTTCCATCCCCACCCATAGACAAAGATTGATTAATTAACTTTTATCACTGACAAAAGAACTATTAAATCTTTTAGTTCTGTTTCTAACAGAAACACAATTTAATTGAGGGGAAACTTTGCACTTTTTGACTCTATGGTTCAGAAAATGTGACCAATGCAGTTGCATTGTCTTGAATGTTTGTATTAGGTTATAAGAGAATGATCCAGTTATGAACTATTTCTGATTCATTTTGGCCAACTACCCTAAACCTACCCTCTACAAGTACCAATATTAATTATTACAATTGTAACTTTGTAGACTTTGAGTATATTAAAACTACTCTGGTATTAAATGAAAACCTCTTATTTGCTTTTATTCTTTTATATGTTTCAGCCCTGAGGCTATAACCATGCTGGGGCATGCTTTGGTTTTATATTTTATTTTATGTTTGAAACATGTTTTGGGTATTGATTTAAGATTTTGAAAATTTACTGAGTCCCAGCTTGGAATTTTGAAAATCTTGCAGCTCTGTACAATTACCATACCCTACCATATACACACACATTACTACACTGTACTGTTACAATATTACATAACAACACACCACATCATGCACATAACCCCTCTATACCATTACTATACCAGATCATATCAGTCACCATACTGGTTAGCATATCTCACACACACACACACACACACACACACACACACACACCACCACCACCACTGATAACAAAAAACTTTATCATAAACACATACACACACTCTCTTACACACATGCATATGTACACACTCAACTTTTGTTTCAGGAAATGTAAAATCTCAACACGTGGTCCCTGGCTTGAGATTGGCCCCACAAAATTACTGGATATATCTATTCAAGTAGCTGACCTCCATCTAACAGACAATCAGTCTCTTTACTCACAACCTGTTGCTGTATGGGCAGTTGGCTGGAACGGAGATGTACTTTGCCGTCGGGGGGTTACCCCAAGTACACCACAGGTAACACAATATTGTCTTTTTCAATCTGTCTTGTTTTTCTTTACACTTAAGTCCAGAGAAGAAGACTAATGCCAATGACATATGCAAGTTCTTTCTATGCTAGTAAAATCGTTATTCAGCAGACCTGTGGTCATAGGTGTTCCAGCCATGACTATCCCATATTTTTTCTGATGTGATATATCTGGGACAACATTATAACCTTTTTGTTAAGGTGTTAGGTAGTTATAGTGAAATGTGCAACCAGGTCAGGGATAATGAACCCTCCTTTGCCCACAATTGAAATTTGATCCAAATCTAAATCTGAAACTACATAATCAGATGAAATCTCTAAAATTCCATATGAAAAATGAAAAACAGGTTTAAGCCTTAAGGCTAAAACAGTAATTTAATACTTGTTGCTTATCTAAAGATCTGTTATATAAAAAATTTATTGTTTTTCTCAATATTGATGCTCTTCCACTAGTTCTTATACATGTACATTTGACCTCTAGTATTAAAAAGATTCTTTGTCACTAATTCATAGACTCTTAACTAGTTCTTATTCAATTTGAACTTCTACAAATTTTTCTTGTAAAAGACAAATATTGGCAGGGGATATGTTCCAGGAGAAGACTTTGTGGTTGATGGCAATTGAATGTTTAGGCAAAGTGTTTAATGCATAGTTTGGAGCAGGGATTATGATGGAAGAGGTGAATGTATTGGGTGGACTTGGACTGTGGTAGTATACAAGTTAGTAGCTCAGAGAAGCAGAGACCATTATAGTAGAAATTGAAGAGTTAAAAAGAAGAAATGACATCATCATCATCATTTAACATTGCTGTTCCATGCTGGAATGGGTTGGATGGTTTGACAGGATCCGATAAATTCAAGGACTGCATCACGCTCCAGTGTCTGCTTTGACAGGGTTTCTATGGTTGGATGTCCATCTTAATCTCAATTAACTTACAGCATGTACAATGTGCTTTTTTCATACCACTGGCATTAGTGAGGTTGCTATGTAACTTGCAAGATTATGGAAACTGATGGGGCAGCTTTATGTTAGGAGAAGGAGTTAAAGTATGAGAGAAGAGAGAGAGAAGAGCTATATGGCTACTCACATTTAGAAGAGAGGTTAAGAATGGGTAGTAGGAGCTACAAATAGTGGTGATGAGGTGTCCAGGTGCCCCTTGCTTCCCTCAAGGTATGGGGTGAGTTGAAGTGAGTGGAGACAGAGGAACTAGGAGTTTGGGGTGGTACAAGAGCTGGGAGGAAAGGAAAAGAAAGGGGCAGTGGTGACAGCTATAAAAATTGACCATATAAGTACTTCTTGTTTGGTTTATATATATATAAAATGTTATATAGTTACAGTTTTAATGTTTTAGCAGAGAAACTGCTTTCACTATTTCATAGCTCCTCTGAAACAAATTATTTTGAATCTACATTTACATATTCAAAATAATCTGTTTCAGATGAGCTATAAATTAATGAAAGTAAAATTTCTTTGCTAGAACATTAAATTCTAAACATACAAACTATTACACCCTGTTTGTTGTTCTTCCACCTTGTCTTTGTGCTTTTTTATTGTTTTATTTTTGCATTTTTGGACCATATGTATACACATACATTAATACGTGTGTCTATGTTTATACATATGCTTACAAACAGAGAGTATAAGAGAGATTTTAGACACTAGAGTACGATTTTGAGCAGATGAAGGCTTCATCATGGTTTCACGTTCTCTGTAATGTTTACATATGTATTTAAGGATCCAAAATACTGTGTAACTGACAGTTCAATTAGCTTGTAGCACCAACACTAATGTCAGTTAGGCAATTGAGAAACATTTCAGTTTCTGTTCTCTGGAATCTCCATAGAAAGTTGGAAGTCTTCAATTGTACCTTATCCATCTACCCAAACAACAGATTATTAGATAGGCAGTATTATGAACACTCTATCTAAATTACATAGCATCTTTCATTTAGAGTGTGTGTTTTTCACTTTGTGTTAATTTGTATTTCAGGGTGCTTATTGGCAGCATATACCCACAGCAACTGACCAACCATTCCAAGCTATATCTGTGGGAGGAGAGTTCCGAGTGTGGGCTATTGCCAAAGATGGTTCAGCATGGTTTCGTTGTGGAGTTTCTCTCAATAATCCAGCCGGTAAACATTTCATTGCCTTCACCACTATTTGCTACATTTAATACTTCATCATCAGTATCATTATCAGATTAATGGTTTAGTCAGATTTGCAGTAGGCTGTCTATGCCAATATTTTCATCCTGTGACATCTCACTGGAAGACACAACATTATCAGATCTAACCTAACTGTTTCTTTCCATATCTCTCTTCATATACCATAAACATGCCCATCATCCTCTATCAACTTCATATATCAGTTTCTCAAATACTCATTTCCCATATTTTACTGCTATACAATATCACACCTTTTACACTTAGTCTATATAGTTTACAATACAGAGTATAGAAGTAAAGTGTGTAGAGTTTGGTCATCTCAGAAAGAAGATTGGGTTTCAGCTGCACAGGATCTCCTTGATTGTGTCAAGGAAGATGAAAACTTTTGAAAATGGTCATAACAGGTGACAAACCATGGGTCTATGGCTATGACCCCAAAATCAAGGCAAAAATCAAATCTCACTTGAAAGGAATAATATTTCAAAACATCGAGGAAATCCAAGAGAATGCGATGAGGCAGATGCTTGCTATTCCGAAAAAGGAGTTCCAGGAATGCTTCCTATGGAAACAATGCTGGATAGAGTGTGTGGCTTCAGGAGGGAACTCCTTCAGAGGAGATAAAATGCTGAATTGACATGTGTTGTAACTTTCTTCTTATAGCACCAGTTCCTATACTTTTTGATTAGACCTTGTATTTCCTTCATTTGTTTATAGGTAACTGCTGGTTCCACGTCATTCCTCCTCCACCATGTGATCATGTTCTTCACCAAATCTCTGTTGGCGTCACAAGTGTATGGGCTGTTGATATCCAAAGTAACCTCTGGTTTCGCAATGACATAACACCAATATTTCCCGAGGGAACATGTTGGACTAAAATTGCTAGTCAGGTACGGAGAGTATCTGTTGGACCAAAAGACCAGGTAAGACATTTACAGGAGTACACATGTCTATAAAAGTTGTTCTAATTCCAAGTGGTCTGTACTGTATATTGAAATTATTAGTTCAGTGTTTCAACATAATAATATTTATGTATTTCATTGTTTACTATTAAATGCTATAGTGAATATATTATATTCACTATAGCATACTGAGGTACAATGGGTGAAGTTAAGGTGTTAAATTACTGACAACATAGTTATAAATTCAAATCTCACTACATTCATTGTTGGGTGTAATAAAGATCAAGACATGTAATTCTGCTTACTCTAACTTACCTGACTGAACAAACAGGTTCCTCCTTTTCCTACTTCTCAGTCCAGTAGTTAATAGTAGGAAATAACATCCATTCAGCTGCAAGAACAATTGCTTCAGTACCCAGCCAAAGAGGAAGCATCTACATAGTGTAGTTTCAGTAAACTCTTGGCAGCAGAAGTACAGTACATGTTCAGTTTTAATTATATGTGTCTCTTTGTGTTTGTCACCCTACCACTTGACAACCAGTGCTGCTTTGTTTACATCCCTACAATTTAGTGATTTGGCAAAAGCTTGATAGAATAAGTACCAGACTTAAAATAATCACTGGGGTTGATTTGTTTGACTAAACCCTTCAAGGCAGTGTCCCAACATGACTGCAGTCCAATGACTGAAACAAGTAAAAGAGAGAAGATATCACAGCTCAGGGTAAATAGTGAAGCAGTCCTTTCCTACTCGCTATCTATTTGTTTTACAAACTCTTTCTGTCTGTCTTTCTTTGTTTCAAACACACACATTTAATAACTACGGCACTTGTGCCCGCGGCATGTCTAAGGACTTTCGAGCGAGATCGTTGCCAGTGCCCCTGGACTGGCTCTTGTGCAGGTGGCACATAAAATACACCATCTTGAGCATGGCCGTTGCCAGTACCGCCTGACTGGCCTTCATGCGGGTGACACGTAAAAGCACCCACTACACTCTCTGAGTGGTTGGCGTTAGGAAGGGCATCCAGCCATAGAAACTCTGCCAAATCAGATTGGAGCCTGGTGTAGCCATCTGGTTTCACCAGTCCTCAGTCAAATCGTCCAACCCATGCTAGCATGGAAAGCGGACGTTAAACGACGACGATGATGATGATGATGATGATGATGACTTCAGAAAGTTTCATTGTGAATCTAAAATATATCTTGAATATAAAAAAATTTTATACACTATAAAGCTGTGGTTTTTCTATTAAATCTATGAGTTTTTCTTTAACTTTAGTTGTGGGTAGTTGTTGAAGCTGGTTTTATGAAATCTGTGACTGAAGGAGGAAGTGTTTACCAAAGATTAGGAATCACTGCTGAATGTCCAACTGGAACAGGGTGGCAAAAAGTTATTGGGGTAAGTGAAAATGTTTTCATAAAATCTACATATTTTTATTTTTTCTGTTGTTAGTATTGTTGTTGTTTAGCCCAAGACGGTTCTAACTGATCAAAGCATTCAGCTATGACCAACTTTGACCTACTCTTTGACATTGTAAATCTAGGACTACATAATAAAATGTGTCCCTTCCTTTACAAAGCAGTAGGATGTAATTTGAGAAAAATTTGGTTTCTATTTCTGAAGGTCAAATGGCCATGTAGAAGTTTCTTTGTTGATTCCTTATTATTTCCATTTCACCTGAGACTGTAGTAGAAGGCACTTACGCTATGTGCTGTACAGTGGGGTATATTGAATAATATAGTCCGAGATAAACTTTAGACACGATGATCATGGCTAGAATGGACCAATCTGGGTCTAAACAACAACTAATAAATACTGTTATCTTATTCTTGTTCACTTTCAGCATGTTTACATTGAATTTTTCCCTTCCAAATTTTAAACGCCAATCAGAATTACAGGAATAATTTTGCTTTGATAATCAGTTCTGGCAGTATAAATGCTTTCACAAACAAGTCCATAAAGAAGTAATTGTTATCATAACTTTCATCATCATTATCATTTAGCATCTGCTTTCCATGCTGGCATGGGTTAGATGGTTTGACTGAAACTGGTAAGCTGGAGAGCTGCTCCAAGTACCAGTCTGATTTGGCATGGTTTCTATGGCTGGGATGCCCTTTCTAATGCCAACCACTCCAAGAGTGTAATGAGTGCTTTTTACGTAATACATTCAATGGCAGAGTCCTAGAAATATTATGCTTAAAAGTAAGATGGGATGGTCATACATAGAATTTCTTTGATTTGAGGTTTATTCAGTTAGGACTGACCTGGGGCTAAAGAACAACGATCTCAGAAGGCTTAAAATGGTGGAACCTGAACTTGGAATATAAAGAGAGATAATTAACTAGTTTCTGTCATCCACTGCTCCTCTTCCTCCTCCTCTGATAATTAATATAATATTGATTAAACCAAAGTCCTAATAAGTACCTAGCTAAAACCAAAGCCCTAATAAGTAGGAAGGTAGACAAAACACAAACCCCTTCAGGTAGATGGCCCTGCTCGATCTGTAGAAAAGGCGTAGGTAGAAACTCTATAAGATGTACCCAGTGTAAGCTATGGACACATAAGAGGTGCAGCAATATCAAAGGAAGGCTAACTAGGAACTTTGTTTTTGTATGTGGCAGATGTTCAGGAGCAATAAACACTGAAAATGTGCAGAAAACAACTTCTGCCAATTCCAGGGAGGAAAACTAGATGTAGTTGATAGCTTCCGTTATCTAGGTGACCGAGTTAGTAGTGGGGGAGGGTGCACTGAAAGTGTAGCTGCTAGAATAAGAATAGCCTGGGCAAAGTTCAGAGAGCTCTTACCTCTGCTGGTGACAAAGGGCCTCTCGCTCAGAGTAAAAGGCAGACTGTATGACGCATGTGTACGAACAACCATGCTATATGGCAGTGAAACATGGGCTGTGACTGTTGAGGACATGCGTAAGCTTGCAAGGAATGATGCCAGTATGCTCCGATGGATATGTAATGTCAGTGTGCATACTCGACAGAGTGTAAGTACCTTGAGAGAAAAGTTGAACCTAAGAAGCATCAGTTGTGTTGTGCAAGAGAGACGATTGCACTGGTATGGTCATGTGGTGAGAATGGATGAGGATAGCTGTGTGAAAAAGTGCCACGCCCTAGCGGTTGAGGGAACCTGTGGAAGAGGTAAACACAGGAAGACCTGGGATGAGGTGGTGAAGCACGACCTTCGAACATTAGGCCTCATCGAGGCAATGACTTGTGACCAAGACCTTTGGAAATATGCTGTGCGTGAGAAGACCTGGCAAGACAAGTAAGACCATAATCCGAGGCCTTTGCCAGGGATGTAGCCAGCCCACTTATGTGTACCTTTCCTCCATTGGACACTAAACTCTGCTTGCGAAGACCTGTTGAGGCAAGTGAAATCGAAATCGTGTTGGTACCTGTACCAGTGGAGTGCTAAGATCACCGTCCAAGCGTGATCATTGCCAGAGCAGCTGTCTGGCATCTGTGCCAGTAGCACGTAAATAGCACCATTTGAGCGTGATCGTTATCAGCGTCGTGTTACTGGCACTTGTGCCGGTGGCACGTGAAAAAACATTTGAGCAATATCGTTGCCAGTGCTGCTGGACTGGCTCCTGTGCAGGTGGCACACAAAATACACCATTTTGAGCATGGTGTAGCCTTCTGGTTTGCCAGTCCTGAGTAAAATCGTCCAACCCATGCTAGCATGGAAGGCGGACGTTAAACGATGATGATGATGATGATTACAATTAAAGCTTAACTCCTCCTTAATTACTTCCCATTCAATCTTTAGCATATCATCCTGTCCTAAAATAATCTGGTCATTTGACTAGCATTTTGTTTCTTTTATTTATTTATTTTTTGTGGGAGAGGGTTTGTGTGTGTGTGTGTACATTTTCTACTTTCTGTTTCTCTGTATATTTATCGGTCTTCCTTTTACTATTTCAAACTGTCTCTCTTTCTTGGATTCAGACAGCATAAGCTAATTACTCTATCATAGCTATGAAAAGTTAATCATAGAACTAGCCATATTCCTGAATCTGTTGTTTTCAAGAGAACAATAAGACCACTGCCATTTTATCATAATGTTCACTACACTATTATTTCACTTACCACATTACACTGCTGTGTTATAGTGTTGAATGCATTGTTTCACTTCCACACTATACTACTGAAATATAATGTCCAGTACACTCTGTTTGCCTTCTACACTAGAGTATCACTGTAATACAATATTCTGTATGCATTTATGTCCACACTTAGAATTTGCATCACACATCTGGAAGCCCTATCTTGTTCAGAATATCAATCTGGAAACTGTTCAGAAATGTTCAACCAGATGTGTACCTGCCATACCCTGAACATCTTACTTCCCTGGGCATGTACACATTAAATCTCTGACATCTGACAACTGATTTGGTAGACACCTACAAGATTATCCACTACCTTTCCAATAACAACCTTGGTTATCTTTTTGAATTCCATGTCTAATACTTGTAGACATGCTTACAAAATTAAAAAAAACAACAGTACCCATGACTTTCGAAAACATTTTTTCATGCTCAAAATTTTTGAAGCATAGAATAAACTACCTGCATCCTTTGTTAGCTGTCAAGACACGACATCCTTCAAAATTTCCATGCTTCCTGAAATTTGCCAACAGTACACTTGATGTGCCCTGCCCACACTTTTTTTGTTTTAACAACTCGTATACTATTCACTCCCTGTGCATTATTCTATGTACTCTTCATGCACTTTTGGCTACTTTTTCTGATGAGTTGCAGTGCACCTGAGCACTGTATACAATAAGTTCATTATTATTATATTGTTCAGTACATACTGTTTCATTACTCTCACTTCACTTAAAATGTTTCTGCTGTGTGATCAAGAACATTACATTGCTAACACCATAAAATATCATATCTGAGTGGGTAACACTGCTATGAATGAGAGCATGTTCGACAAACATCTCTAAGTGTGAAAATGAGATATATCTTGCATTAATTTTCTGTTGTTAATGAGAGGAATTGGCAATCACAAGTATCTGCAGTAGTCCTATTTATTTAATTTTATATATTATCTTATGTGGAAAGTACGATTATTTCTTGGATTTTAATTCAATTCTGCTTGTATTTGTGTTTTGCAGGGTGGCTGGCAACACGTTTCCATAAGAGGCTGCATGGAAGACATGATAGTTCCTGCTATTTCAATTTGATAGTCAGGTGTCCCACCAGCACTGTATTGTGTGTGTATGTGTATGTGTGTGTGTGTGTAAGTATACGTACATACATATATATATGTATGTATATATGTGCGTGTGTGTGTGTATATATATATGTATATGTATGTATGTATATATGTCTATCTATCTATCTATCTATCTATCTATATATATATATATATATATATATATATATATATAT
>NC_068982.1:162831837-162835372 GCF_001194135.2 Octopus bimaculoides
AGACATATATGTAATATTCACACTTTTTAATGCTCACTCAAGGTTTTCTATAGTATTATTATAAGCACCTTTTTATCAACAGACACTAATAAAGACAAACCAGTTCAGGACATTTTGTTCTGAGCAAACCTGATTTTAGCTAAAAACATAATTTTTTAGGAAATAAGTTGGCTACAAATGTTTTAAAATATTTTTGCCTTTTTTTAAAAATTATTTTCAAACAATGAACTCTTCGCTTCATACCATTTCTAAATATTCATTCTACCTGAATTGTTAAAAGATTGATTCATATTTCCATGGACATTATCATTTCTCATCTTTGATATATTATTATTTCAATATACACATTTCTGCAAATTCCTGCCTACACAGGGTTTCTTTTTTATGAATGATAATCTGTTTTTGTTGTTGTTGTTCTTGTTTATGTTGGCCTTAATTGAACAGATCCATGATCAAAGGCCTTCCAACCATGGTCATCCTGTCTTTCATTTCTATGTAGTATTCCTATAGCTACATTATCTAATGTGCAATTTAAAAAAAAAAATAGAAGGGTGTTAGTTGAAGATTTGACTGTTATTTTTAGCAGGTCATTGATGCAGAGGCTCCTTATCAACTTGGTTTCTGATGAAACAAAACCAAAAGATTTCTTCAGTAATAGATTTGTACTTAAAATACTTTTGAGTTGACAGATCATACACCCTTTCCTACATTAACTGTATATTTATTTCTCATATTTACACTTTGATATTTTCAAGTAGAATATTTGACTGTACTGGAAATGGAGCCAAAGTTTAAAAAATCAGCTATAGGTATCTCATTATTTCTTCTAAGTTGAACATTTTCTTCTTCATTTGCACTGTTTACTTATCTGTCAGTAAGAACAAGTACCAGATCAACATGGGAATGTAACCTGTGAGAAACTGGCATCCACTGCAGGGGAAAGTTTATTTTTTATGAAACTTAAGCTAAATTCTGGTATACAGGAGGATTTTATAGCTTGTAGAGGCATTTACATCTATATAAATGCTCTTATATAGATGATACCACCCTACATTCTGCCTCACTTTCCATCTACAGGCTTCTACCACATATATCCTTGAAATTTCTGTGCAGGAATCCTCATCTACAAAGCAAGCCACATTACACATATCAAGAAAGCTTATCAACACTACTCATAGGCAACACATAACCAGAAACATCAATTTTTTTTTTTTCAAATACAAGGTTTCAACAACCTCTGATAATTTTTCATTGGAATTATATTACAAAAACTGGATTTTCTCATCAGAAGCAAAAATATTTCAGCCTAGAACAGTTGCTGGCTCTCTAACCCTTTACCTGTCTGGTGTATCACATGAAACACAGGATATATTCCCCAGGTGACCATGCATCATATATGACACACATTCCCGATTTTTTCAACCACCAGAGTAACTTGGGACTTATGAAAAGAAAGCTTTATTTTATTCAGTATATATACAACAATGGCCAACTGAAAATCTGAAAACAAGTATGGACGTTTAGAACAAACTTGTGAGAATGCTTTGAACAGGCCAAGAGTTATGCATTACACATTTGGGACTGGCTACCCATTAAACACTTTTACATTCTAAACTATCTTCAATAGGAGCAAGCATGGCCTTATGGCTTTGAAGTTTGCTTCACAGCCACATTATTCCAGGTTCCATGTAGTGATATGGCACTGAGGGTAGTTTTTTTTTTTATTATAGCCTAGCATTGATCAATGCCTTACAAATAGAATTAGGTCAACAGAAACTGTGCACAAGACTGCCATACATGTGTGTCTTGTACTAATGTTTGTGTAAGATGTAAATAACAATGAGAAAAGCAATAAACTGGTGCCTTTGAACAAATATACCTTGTGGCATTGGTTCTGCTTGAGTTGTGTAAATACTTGCTTTTCACTGTCACCATCATAAATTTTGTGAACCAGTGATTAGCCATTTGGAAGTCTGTAACCAACAAGGCTCTTGTTTAAAAAATGCAGGATAAATTAACAAAATAAAGATGTGAATAAAGGAAAGTTAACATGGACATTAAATAATGCAGAAGATTGTCAAGCTTAAGAGAAATGTAATAAGCATGTTCAGTTGAATATGTAATGTTAACTTTTGTTCAAGTGAATGGTTTAATCACAAGAAGGACAGTGCTATGACCCTTTTTCCTGATCTGATACTAATGTGAAGAAGGGACAAAATTATCCTTACCTGGCTCAAAAGCTTGCAACACAGTACAATATGGCAGTCACATTCAGCATGGAAAAATTGATTATAAAATGATGAGGCAAGACTTCACTCTCACTTCATCAAGACATGTCTTTATCTTCTACAATACTGTGTTCTTTAAGCTCACCAACTATGTGTTCTTTTCATGATTGCACCTACTTCACTTCTTTCTCTTATTTTTTATTGATTTTTTTTTTAGTATACTATTTACTCCAATCCTTCCACCTCAAACCTGCACTACTCCCTAATTCTCATGTCACATATTTTCTCTCAAAATACTGATATTCAGCAGTTCAGACAGAACATTAACTGCACTAGCCTGACTGGCTTCCTTATTCTTGTCTACAAAAGCCTGCAAATACCATGGACTCAGTCTTTTTTTATTGGTCAGACCTGAGAAATCTTTTTTGAATTAGAAGAAATGCATTATTGTTTAATGACATTTGATCTGTTAATTATTCAAATAATAGAAAATGTTGTTGTAAACAATATTATAGAGGAAATTATCATCATTATCATTTAATGTCTGTTGTCCATGCTGGCATGGGTTGGACGGTTTGACCAGGGCTGGTAAGCTGGAAGGTCGCATCAGACTCCAGTCTGATTTGGCATGGTTTTCTCCGGCTGGATGCCCTTCCTAACGCCAACCACTCTGAGAGTGTAATGGGTGCTTTTTCGTGCCACCGGTATGGGTGCCATTTGCATGACACTGGTATCTGCCACGACTGCATTTTTGTTGGGCTTAACAGGTCTTCTCAAGCATGACGTAATGCTAAAAGTCTTGGTCATTGCCTCTGTGAGGTCCAACGCTTGAAAGGAACTCTGCCTCCGTGAGGCCCAATGCTCAAAAGGAATTCAGCCACTTTGCCTCCTTGAGGTCCAAATCACTGAAAAACTATACATTGAAATACTCAAAATTCACCTTTTCAATTTTTACATGTCAGACATTGTCTCACCTGAGAAAATTTACTCAACTATAATGGTATTTTCTTACAACTGAAATTTATTCAAACAGTTCTGCAGGCCCTATACAGAGATGACATTAGTAAGGTTAAGGTTGGCAATGAGTATAGTGAAGAATTCCAGGTAGAAGTAGGGGTCCACCAAGGATCAGCCCTCAGCCCCCTCCTATTCATCATAGTCCTCCAGGCAATAACAGAGGAATTCAAGATAAGTTGCTCCTGGGAGCTCCTCTATGCTGATGACCTGGCCCTCATAGCAGAATCACTACCAGAACTAGAGAAGAAATCCCAGGTGTGGAAGCAAGGTTTAGAGTCGAAGGGCCTTAG
>NC_068982.1:162835382-162835622 GCF_001194135.2 Octopus bimaculoides
ATAGCAGAATCACTACCAGAACTAGAGAAGAAATCCCAGGTGTGGAAGCAAGGTTTAGAGTCGAAGGGCCTTAGGGTTAACCTAGCTAAAACCAAAGTCTTAGTAAGTAGGAAGGTGAATACATCACAAACCCCTTCAGGTAGGTGGCCCTGCTTGATCTGTAGAAAAGGTGTAGGTAGACACTCCATAAGATGTACCCAGTGTAAGCTATGGATGCATAAGAGGTGCAGCAATATCAAA
>NC_068982.1:162835632-162839368 GCF_001194135.2 Octopus bimaculoides
TCCATAAGATGTACCCAGTGTAAGCTATGGATGCATAAGAGGTGCAGCAATATCAAAGGACGATTAACTGGGAAGATAGCTTTCATGTGTGGCAGATGCACAGGGGCAATAAACACCACACATGCTAAGAAAATAGATTCCATCATATGCCAGGGGGAGAAACTAGAAATAGTTCATAGTTTCTGCTACCTAGGGGACCAAGTCAGTAGAGGGGGTGGATGCTCAGAGAGCATTACCACTAGAATAAGAATTGCCTGGGAAAAGTTCAGACAGCTTCTACCCTCACTGGTGACAAAGGGCCTCTCGCTCAAAGTGAAAGGTAGATTGTATGAGGCATGCGTGCGAACTGCCATGCTTCATGGCAGTGAAACATGGACTGTGACTGCTGGAGACATGCGTGGACTCAAAAGAAATGAAGCTAGCATGATCCGCTGGATGTGTGATGTCAGTGTGCACAAACAACAGAGTATAAGCACCCTGAGAAAAATGTTTGACATCAGAAGCATTGGATGTGACATGCAAGAGAGACATTTGTATTGGTATGGTCATGTACTACGGATGGAGGAGGAGAGATGTGTGAAGAAGTGCCACTCCCAAACTGGAAGGAATCTGGGGTAGAGGGAGACCCTGGAAGACATAGGATGAGGTGGTGAAGCATGACCTTCAAATGTTGGGCCGCACAGAGGAAATGACGAAAGATAGAGATCTCTGGAGATATGCTGTAACAGAGAAGACCCGGCAAATAAAGTGAGATCACAGCTGTAACCTACACCAGTGTCATGTAACCAGCCAACTCAAAAAGTACCATTGGATCGTAGGGCAACATACCGTGCTTGAGGAGACCTATTGAGTCAAGTACATCAAAACCAAAATGATATCAAATCACAATCAAATGAAAATTGTAGTTGCGGTCCCCGTACCGGTGACATGTAAAAAGCACCATCCAAACGTGGTCGATGCCAGCCCCCTCGACCCGACTGGCTCTCGTGCCTGTGGCATGTAAAAAGCACGATCTGATCGTGGTCGATGCCAGCCCCCTCTGGCCCCTGTGCTGGTGGCTGTAAAAAGCACCCACTACACTCTTGGAGTGGCTGGCATTAGGAATGGCATCCATTTGTTGAAACATCAGACTGGTGCAGCCTCCTGGCTTTCCAAACCCCAGTTGAACCATCCAACCCATGCCAGCATGGAAAATGGACATTAAACTGATGATTCTGCATAAATGTCTGTACTGTAGATGAATAGTGTCCATTGTTGTCTAGGTTTTATAACTCTAGAGGTTTGGCATTTATAATTCAGTTGTTGATTGTACGAATGTTCACTTCCCAACCACATGGTAACAAGTTCAGTCTCACTGTGCAGCACCTTGGAGTCATACTATAATCCCACACCAACCAAAGCCTTGAGTGAATTTGATGGATGGAAACTGAAAGAAGCCCATGTATGTGTGCTTATGCCTGCTTGTCCTGACATCACGTGAATTGTAAATATGTGTCACCATCATTACAAATGGTACTATTTGTTTCCAATCTTCCATGAAAACATGTCTGGTCTTGGGGACCTTACTTAGAAGTAGATGAGAGTTAATCACAGGAAGGGCATCTGGACATAGAAAATCTGCCCCAACAAATTCCACCTACCCATGAAAGCACTGGAAAGTGAATGCTAAAATGATAATGATTGAATATTGAACAGCTATTTACCTGTTGTTTAACCTCAGAGATGAGCAAATCTATCATGAACAGCATTCCAACTATGACCATCTCATTCTTGTTAGGACTATACTGTTCAATGTTCCCTTTCCATTTCAAAACAGTAGTGTAATTTGACGGAAATTTGGATGCTATTTCCAATAGGCTGAGAGACCATATAAAGGCTTGCTTGTTAGCTTAGTTATATGGTTGTTATAGTTTTCTTGATTGGAGCTGAGCTGGGGCTAAGGGATTCAGTCTCTGATCAATATTTTTTTCTTTTTTTTTTTTAAGGAAGAAATGCTCTATCACTTGATAGTTGAATGATGCGGAAGATACATTAAACATCTTTAATTACTTTCAAAACCATTCTTCATTGAAGATTGTCTAGTGTTACCATGTCTAACAGTTACCAACGAGATGTTACTGACCAACAAAACTGCTCCTAGATAAATTATAAAACTTTCTGCCTCTCAACGTTTTCCATATAAACAGTTTAGAAGGGTCTGTATTGATCCCTTGCAGGCTAGGAGACTATAAAAATGACTCACTATCTTGACCTAATTAATAAAAAAAAAAAAATAAAAAAAAAAAAAAATCCACTTGGATCTATCACTAGATAGCAAAGTGGCAGAAATGGTAAGTTGCTAAGCTAAATGTATTAGAGTATTGATTTTTGTTCTACATTCTAGGTTCAAAACTTGCCAGAATCAACGCTGCTTCATCTGTCCAAGCCTGACAAAGCAACAATAAACTACCAGATCACTTCAACTGACTTTATATCCACACCCGCTACAGATATTGATTTTGTAACCAATCAAACAAAATCAGTATTTGATCATATTTTAATTTCTAGAAAAAAAAGAAAAATCCAATATTTTGCTTACTGTGAAACACCTGTAAAATCTGTATTTACCAGTCACTAAACATAGGTTTTTAGTAACCTGTTTGAACAAGATTTAATACTTCTATTATTAATACTGTCTCTATTAAGTTTTGTTTGTGATACTTCTGAGTCACAAAATGCTCACTAGAGAGAATTTATAGCAGGTATCAACTTAAGCTGAGGTTAACAGACACAATGAAATGTTAATAAGGAAACACTATACAAAACAATTTTGACTAAAGCACAATAAAGAAATCAACTGCAAATAAGGATTTCATGTAAATTACCCTCTTCACATGTAAATCTGATTATTATCCTGAAGCTTATACAGTTATCTGAATGTTGGAGATCATGTGCAATTGAACACTATCAGTATAAGTAAACAACAGAAACCCAATAAAATGAAATCAAATTGGAAATTTTCTGAAGCTGGAGATCTAATTCTCCAAATTAAACTTTCAACTTAGCAAAGCAAATATTTTACATAGTTCCATAAACTAATAATCTGTTACATGGAATTCTGAAAATATGCTTCCACAAAAGGAGGTAAGTACGATCTGTTGTTACTGGTTCCCTTGCAGGTTCTCCAAATCCAAGTAAAAAAAAAATAAATAAATAAAAGTGAATATTTCAATCACTTGTTCTAAGACTGAATGAAACCTATGAAAGCCACTAAGTTCTTGGTTATAAGTTCTAACAAAATGCATTTGCAAACACACAAAATATTTTTTTTTTAGATTATAGATTTATCAAAACTTTATCAACACATGGCTACTATTGGCCTATTGATGTATCTGTATTCTCTCTCATTTCTACTGAAATGCTCTTCTGCACCAGTAAACTGTTTCATGGCAGTGAAACATGGGCTGTAACTGCTGAGGACATACGTAAGCTCGCAAGGAATGAAGCCAGTATGCTCTGTTGGATGTGTAATGTCAATGTGAATACCCGTCAGAGTGTAAGTATCTTGAGAGAAAAGCTGAACATTAGAAGCATCAGTTGTGGTGTGCAAGAGAGACAATTGCGCTGGTATGGACATGTGGTGAGAATGGATGAGGATAGCTGCGTGAAAAAGTGCCACACCCTAACAGTTGAGGGAACCCGTGGAAGAGGTAGGCCCAGGAAGACCTGGGCTGAGGTGGTGAGGCAAGACCTTCGT
>NC_068982.1:162839684-162847791 GCF_001194135.2 Octopus bimaculoides
ATTTTCGAGTGAGATCGTTGCCAGTGCCCCTGGACTGGCTTGTGCGGGTGGCACATAAAAGACACCATTTCGAGCGTGGCCGTTTTCGTGCGGGTGACACGTAAAAGCACCCACTACACTCTGAGTGGTTGGCGTTAGGAAGGGCATCCAGCTGTAGAAACTCTGCCAAATTAGATTGGAGCCTGGTGTTGCCATCCAGTTTCACCAGTCCTCAGTCAAATCGTCCAACCCATGCTAGCATGGAAAGCGGACGTTAAACGATGATGATGATGATGATGACTAATCGAGCTCATCAGATTCACAAATCTTTCTTATCCCTACTGTCACTCAACCAAAACTACACACACACACCGATGTCAAGGTTTACAATAGCTATGGCTTGTATCTTGTTACTTGTGGACTTTACAGTTAAATGAAATGCATATGTTAAGCTACACAGTTAATGTTTAACTGGCACAAGAGAAAAGAATAGTAAGAGGAGATAACACATAGTTCTGTATCACAAGCACTAAGAAAATACTGAATGCACATGTTACTGCAAGATTTAGTATGAAATTGAAGGGGAATCAAATGGACTTTGAAGAGAGAAAGATCAATACTTTGAAGAGAGAAAGATCAATACTTGCAGAAACTGAAATTAGCCCTCAGTGAGCAAAAAACCCTTCAAACCATGATCATTTTATCTTCTTGAGCATTGCATATCTAGGACTACATTACACAACATCTCTTGCTTTTCAAGATGACAGCAGGTAATTTGATGGGTGTTCCTAGCAGGTCAAAAGACTACATAAAGCTCTCTGGGCTCAATGTAGAGCAGTTCTGGGAGGAGTGGTGGTTGCTAAGCGCTTGTTGTTGTTGGCACTCTGTCGAGGCTTCCAGTTGATCCGATCAATGGGACAACCTGCCCATGAAATTAACGTGCAAGTGGCTGAGCACTCCACACACACGTGTACCCTTAACGTAGTTCTCGGGGATATTCAGCGTGACACACTGTGACGAGGCTGACCCTTTGAAATACAGGCACAACAGAAACGGGAAGTAAGAGTGAGAGAAAGTTGTGGTGAAAGAGTACAGCAGGGTTCGCCACCATCCCCTGCTGGAGCCTCGTGGAGCTTTTAGGTGTTTTCGCTCAATAAACACTCACAACGCCCAGTCTGGGAATCGAAACCGCGATCCTATGACCGCGAGTCCGCTACCCTAACCACTGGGCCATTGTGCCTCCACTTAAGCGCTTGTTACATTAACAATAAACAGAGTTCTCTTAAGACTGAGATATGCTTTGTTTCTACTAAATTTGATTTCTTTATTGAATTTAGAGCTCATTGAACAAGTGTTAGTAAATTATTAGTATTTATTCCCCCAATTAGTGAAATTCTACATAGTCAATTAACCTGCTAGAAATAACCACCAATTTCTCACTCAAACCATATCCTACTGCTTTTCAAAAGAAAAAAATCATATGGACATATTTGATGGTGCAGTCAAAGAAGATTAGATCACACCTGGAATACTTTAGTATAGGTCTACTTAATCAGGACTGACTTGGAGGCTAGACAAATCATTCTATCAAGTTCTGAGGGATAAAGGCCCAACTGATTCCAATAGGATTTGAACTGAAAAGATCATACAAATCTAGCACTTTTTTCCTCATTTATTTCTAACATTACCCAAAAGAAAATCATCTCCAAAAATTACCAAATGGACAGGTGCCTATAACTACACAAAAGAGATCTTGCTTAGAAGAAACTAAAATATTCTCTTATTGAAAAGGTAAAGAAATAGACTGCAGACAAATGTTTTGGATCTGGTTGAAGACAGTCCCTAAGTGGAACCCTATATCACTTTTATGAAAGAATTTGGTGAAAAATCACAACTTGGAATGGATGAGCAGATAAAAACATTTAGATCTCCAATTTAAGAAGAAAAAAGAAAATTTTCATAGAAATAATACTGCCAAAAGACTGAAAAAGTATGTAACTCTTTATGTGAGGATGAAATCAAATATGAAACCTTAATTGAAAAAAAATGTGGATACAGAAACCTTTCTAAGGGATACAGTTTAGATATAGAAAAAAAAATTCTAAGACTATAAACAGTATGAAGGTAACTCTCATTTCAAATTAGTGAGCAATAAAGACAAGCAGGACTGTTAGAAATTACAGATTTTATAAATTTCCTTTCTATTTTGCTGCATAAATTTATAGATCATTATAATGCTTTATTATGTTAAATTTGGTGATTCTCCTCCATAGACAAGGCTGTTGAAAGCAATACTTGAATACATGTTGTGTCAAGCAGAATGGTATAGATTTCTGGCAACTGCTCTTTAGCTAAAAAGAACCTCTTGGTGTTTCTGAGTCAAAACTGTAAAATGGTTTCCATTGCATTTATACAACCAAGATGTTTGCTAGAGGTATACACATTACAACTTCCCATGTACTTCTTTAAAATGTAGCAGTTTCTATTTACTCAAAAGAAATCAAACTATATAAGCACCAATGTCTGTTTTGAATTAACATTAAAATGAATATTTTCCAAAATTTGCATCCTGGAATTATACATGATAGAAAAAAAAATCTTAGGTTGGAGGTCCTCCTGAAGTAAGACAAGGAAGATTCAAGAAAAGACTGATAGTTGTCATGGAGTGGTAAATTCTCCATTTTTCTGTATCACTCACTTTCTCAGCTGACACTGTATAGACAAAATATATACTGGAATACTACAGTTATTAAAATTCTTCATTTAAAAATATCTCCAAAAAGTCACTATGTAGTTTCAAACATGAAGTAGAGCATAATTATTTGTTGTTTCACAAATAAATTTGTTTATATTTACAAAATATTCAGGTATTATGCTCTGTTAAATGGACTTAATTTATATAAAAGTTTGATACTTTATATATTACACAATTACTTTCATATCTCATTTAAAAGAAATCTTGGTTAATATGGATGGATATTAACTTAACATTGAGGTGCAGGCATATGGTTAGTGCGTTTCTGCTCCTACCTATGAAGAGTCAAATTTCAGTATCCAAGCAAAGCCCAATGCCTCAACTAGCCAAACTAAACATTTTTTTTTTTAAATACAAAAATTTTGATGCTTGTATGAGACCTTCAATTGACAAAATCAATAAAGTTTATATTGCTAACTGATGTGTCAACTCTTCATATGTTTTTTTCATGATACTAAATTCTATTTATGGACAAATTACTTGATTCTTAATTACACAAGTCCCTCTAGCAGTAAATTGGCATCAGATGAAATGCCTTGTGGAATTTATTCTGGCTTGTGTTCTGAGCATTCACTGGAGTCAATTTTATCCTTTATGGTCAATGAATAAAGTTCCAATCTAGGATGGTGAATTGGCAGAATCTATTAGTGCTCTAGCTGGTATGCTGTGCAATATTTGTTCCAGCTCTTTGTGTCCTAAGTTTAAACCCTACCATGGTCTACCTGAATGATAGACTTAGCCCATTACCTAGTTTAACATCTCTACCTGGTCCTTGAGTGCCTTTAGAGAGTCCACTCTGTACATGTAAACAATTGAGACAAGTCTGTGGCTTGAGGTTTCCATCCCATCAATAGAGGAAACCTTGAAAAAGGGTCATGAGCCCTGCCCAAACAAATAAAAACTATTATCATAACCATTTCATACTGATTACACCCATGTTCAAGATAACACTTCCCATCTGTTTAATACTGATTTTCTTTAACAACCCTGTAAAACAGGCACTTAAATTTATCAAGATTGATTGTTCAGTCTTTACTGTCCACTTATCACCTATCTAATGCCTCACAGTTTGAAGGAGAGAGAAAATTTGTTGTCAAATGAAGCAGCTGGTTACTTCTAGTTTTATATATCATAATGTTGAACCAAATTACATCCTACCCTTTTAGAAAAGAAGGATACAGTGGATGATGTGGTGCTGGACACAGTGCCGGAAAAAAGAGAATGGTCACAGCTGGTATTCTTTGATTTTAAAGTCTAGTGAATCAAGGCTGACTTCAGGCTGAACAACATATATACATATATCATGCACACTCAGATTGAGCTCTTCATTAAAAAACAAATACATTACTACGAACACACAACCAAAATGCCACCACTTGTAATATCACCACCGCAAACATGCTGTGACAGACAAGAAAGAAAATTCTTTTAAAATTTACTTTCACAGATATTTTAAAACCTTTTTCTCTAAATATTTTTTATTTATTGAAAGAAAAAAAAAGTTCCATTTGCAAGGAAAAAGATATACAATCTGATGGAGGTCATTGAAGAATTGCATGACATTTTGGCCATGTCAGATTGTATCACAGAGGTTTGTGGCTTAGTTGGAAGTCAAGATAATGATACAGTTGACATGAGGAGAACAAACTTACACATGCATGAAAGAGAGAGGGAGTGGACTTAGACTTTTTGTAATGAATTAGTTCTTTTGAAAACTGATGAATCCAAATTTAAAACTGATGAATTAGAATTTAGAGATAATGATGAGGAGATGGAGATTATAACTGATCTTAAACTAAGGATAAAATAACACTGTCCTTTGCCCTATAACCATCAAAACATGGAAGAAACCATTATCTAGTTGTAGAGTATGTCAGGATTCACAAGTACCTAGTAGTTAGGTAAGTCAGGAACCACAAATACCCAGTTGTGAGCTAAATCACATGCGCTCAGTAGTTGACTGAGTAATAAGTGTCCAGTAATAGGACAATTTAAGATCTATGAAACTCTAGCAGTGGGTTGAGCTTTTGGTAGGTTAATATGAAGCAACATGCAGTTAAACAGGACTGCACAGTATATGCATATACATACACAGTGTGTGTGTATGTGTATATATATATATATATATATATATATATATATATATATGTGCACAACATATATGTACATACAATTATTGACAGACAGCAGGCAATTTAGAGAAAATAAAGTGTCAAATATTACAGAGATTAAATGACTCTGAAAGGAATTGGAAATTACTCTAAAAAATTCCTTCTTCCAAGAGGATGATATCATTTAACTTATGCTGAAAAAACATAGTATTCATGCTGATGTTAAATGTGTGAGGTTGATGGCAATTCTGAAAGATAATGAAGAGAAGCCAAGTAGCCATATAGCTGTTAGGTATTTACAAGCAAAGCTTATAGCACATCAAAGTGTATCTCAACAGCCAGGATTTCATCAGTTTTCATAAAATCCGATTGAGAATTCCTCCACTTTACAGAAAAAATATTATAAGACAGAATAAAAAAAAATGATGGGCAGGATATTTTTTGATAAGTTGGTGTAAAAATCAAAAATATAAAGTGGAAATTTGACAAACATTGACATAGCTGGCAAAATATCAAAATGAATTGCATATTTATAGTGGAGAATAACTATAAATAAATAACACCAGAATGACCATTATGTACATACATATGCTGGGGCTACAAACATTCTTCTGTCCATAACATACATAAAATGCTGCCATGAAATGTTTAACGATGGTAGAAAACAGAAAAAGTTAAACAGCAGAACACAATGCCTGCAGCAATCAGAACTCCACAAACTGAAGTAATCAAAAATACTCCTGAACAGATTCAGTTACGCAACAAACAACTTTTACTCAAAAAGGAGTAAAATAAAAAGATTGCTGCTGTCAAATAAAACAGTGAGACTGTCTCCATTTGAAAGTTTTGCAGCATGGTTTACAATAATGTTAATGCACTGCACATTATAATTAGTAAATTTATTAATAAGGAAAGCAGTTGTAAGCTTTTTACTTAACATCACCATCCAATTTTGTGTTATCTTCTCAAAAATTAATTTCACACATAATTAGAAGGTTTAGATCATAAGAAATAAAGTGGGGGAAAAAATATTTGAATTTCTCTCTTTCAGCATTTTGTTTTCTTGTCTTTACTAACATCTACAAATATCCAGCCATTAAGTTTTCAATTAATGAAATTAACAAATTAGATGAACAATAAGGGCCAGTAGGTTCAGGGACAGATTTTGTTACTCCATTTGAGAACAGAAAAGTTTCAACATTATTGCATTGAAAAAGAAAAAAAAATATTTGTGGTAGAGAGAGTTGAGCAATATGGAGACCATAAATGAAAATGGTGTTGTAATTTAAGTTGTAATAGTATGTTTAATGACCATTTACAGGGTGATAACTTCTCTTAAAGGACCAATATATTTGAATCAATATACTGAGAAAAAAAACAACTACAATTTTGTTTTAGAAATACCTGTTAAATGGTGTATGTGTTGAAGAGAGAACATTATCTTATAGAAATTCTAATAAATAGAACTATTCAGTTTGTAAGCAGTACATTTTAGAATATTTCAAAATTTCTCTGGGATTTAAAAAAAAACTTTTGGAAACAAAACATACTTCATTAAATTTATCTGAAAAAAAAACCCAAAAAAAACAGAAAGATCAAATAAATTGTAGTAGAGCAATTTGAGAGATCTATATACACAGAAATGCAGTGTTTCTAAATGAGACCTTACAGCATGGTAAAACCTCTTGCTCTTTGTAAGGTATTAAAGTTTCTTAAAACTATTCTCTCTTTCTTTAATAATTCATATTCATTCAAGTTATTTCATTCATCTATCTTTCACTTTCTTCTTAAAATTTCATTTCTCTGATTCTATAAATTGATTACAAAAGACAGTACTAGTGGAAGGAAACCAAAGTTAGTGTATCAGAATGTTTGATCCACAACCATTTTAAAGAAAGAATAAGAAAACAGAACTGATGAAAAATAAGACAATAGCCACATATTGAAGCTGGAACAAGAATAGGAGAGTTCAGCTGAACTGTAATGGTGTAGCAGATTACCAATTTTTCTTGTGTTCATCCATACTTACACCCCCAGGCCCATAGGCTACAACAAGTAACAGTCCACCAACAACAGACAAAGTTTGGAAAAAGTCATATTTTAGAAAATCTCGCATTGGCCTATAGTCTGGAATATTCCACCAAGCATTGAAATAAAAATTCAGTGCTGTCAGCCAAACAACAAGTGCCAATGCAGACAGTTTAGTCTTGTAACCAACGGCAACCAACAAAATGAGACCAGTGCCCACCAAGTTCTCAATTATTTGAAACAGGTTCAAGTCAAAACGCAGAAGTGTAAGAAACATAAGAACTAACAAAATTCGGCCACTGAGTTGCATATATTGCTTAGGGTTATTTTCTCCTAGGCTTGGTAAACCAGCAAACAGACTGCGACCTTCTGCTTTAGATTCTGCTAGCAACAATAACACTCCACCAGCAAGAGCCAAATTTCTGAAAAGAGATAAAGAAAGTAATTTTTAGAATAGCAAGAAATAGCATCCATGAGAAATAATGAAAACAAAACAACAATCCATTCATATATTCATTCATTCAAGTCCAAAAAAGCAGTTAAATGATGTAGTTGGAAATATTAGGTTGTCAAGGAAGTTCTTGCGGAATTTTTAATTTCGGTTTTAAATGAAGTATTTTCAAATTAACTTTCGTTAAATTACTTTGACTCTTTATATCATTTTAAAGCCCGTCTTTTGCTCTATCTAATCGTGTTACTCTTTTTCTTTTTGAATAATTAGGCCATTTTTTCCAGAACGTTGAATACAACATGGACAAAAAGCAAATTTGCACAATGTTCTCATTCCAGTTCAAGCTAGGCCGAAAAGCTGCTGCAACAGCTCGCGATATCTATGATGCGTTTGGCCCTGGAACCACTAATAAACGTACAACACAATGGTGTTTCAAGAAATTTTGTAGCGGTGACGAGAGTCTTGAAGATGATAAGCTTAGTGGTCGGCCATCGGATGTTGACAACGATCAACTAAGAGCCTTAGTCGAAGCCAATCCACACACAACTGTTCGAGAGCTTGTTTCTGAATTAAACATAACATATATGACAATTTCCAACCACTTTTGGAAAAACGAAAATACTTGAGAAATGGGTGCCACACGAATTGAACGACAACCAAATAAAAACACCGTTTTGAAGTGTCGTCTTCCCTTCTTTTATGAAACAAGAACGACCAGATTGTGACTTGCGATGAAAAGTGGATTTTTTACGACAACTGGCAATGCTCAGCTCAGTGGTTGGA
>NC_068982.1:162847819-162859188 GCF_001194135.2 Octopus bimaculoides
CAATGAAGCTCCATGCACCAAAAGAAGGTCATGGTGACTGTTTGGTGGTCTGCAGCCGGTCTCATTCATCACAGCATTTTGGATCCAGGCGAAACCATTACAGCAGGGAAGTACTGTCAGCAACTGGATGAAATGCATAAGAAACTCTGACAACAACAGCCAGCATTGGTCAATAGAAAAGGACCAATTCTTCTCCATGACAACGCTCGGCCACAGATTGCACAACTGAACGAATTGGGCTACGAAACTCTACCTCATCCACTATACTCACCAGACCTCTCGCCTACCGACTACTACTTTTTCAAGCATCTCGGTAACTTCCTGTGTGAGAAATGCTTCAAAAGCCAAGACGATGCCAAACACACCAACAACTTCATTACCACCAGAACGCAGGATTTTTACGCTACTGGCATAAATAAACTTGTTTCGCGTTGGCAAAAGTGTGTTGATTCTGATGGTGTTTATTTCGATTAATAAAGTTTTGTTTGAGCCGAGATATGTGCATCTGAATTTAAAGGTTAAAAACAACAAGAACTTTCTTGACAACCTAATACAACTAAACTAACGACCACTCTCAACATTTTTTATATAGAAAATTCTTATTAGTCATTCCATTCAGTATTTATCACCTGGCAGATGTTGAGATATATTCAAAATCATTAACTTAATTGAACTATAGTTTAAAACACTTCAATATTTCTAATTACAAATAAATTACTTCAAATCAAAGTGTCGCACCTGAGTAAAAATTTCAAATCCCACAGAATACTATATGCCACAGTCTGCAAAATAAAAATAAAACATACATTAGAAACTTCAATGTTTAATGAAATTAATCTCTCTCTCCAACAGACAAATAAAACAAAACTTTTTTGTGAAGGTTATCAGAAAAATACAAGAGAAATGTCATAAACGAAAGTGTGGTAAATTTACAATTTTAATACTCAAAATATATACAATGTTGTATTCCAATAATTTTGGAGAGAACAGGTCACTAGAATTGATAAACTAGAGAGGATCAGTGTTGGCAAGAATCAGACTTGAAAAAAGACTTAGCTTTTTATTGTACTAAAGACTAACAATTCAAACAGAGCCCTCACATAAAGGACCCTGCCTGTAATATAACTATATTATCCCAGATACCACTCAGTCATCATTTAATGTCTGCTTTTCATTTTGGCATAGGTCAGATGCTGTTGACAGGGAACCAGCAAGTTATAGTGTTGCATCAGGTTCCAATGTCATCTTTGGCATGGTTTCTATGGCTAGATACCCTTCCTAACAACAACCACTTTACAGAGTGTACTGGGTGCTTTGATCTTTGTAGGCCATCCTGGACAAATAAAGTTGATGCAGTTGATGCTCAAAGTTACAAATTGTGCCACTCATCCTGGAGTAACAAGCTATGTATCAACAAATCTAAGACAAAACATGACTGAACTCAGCAACTAGCAAAAGAACACTCTTCTAGAAACTCTTGTAGTTGAATATGGGACCATAAGATAGTGTGTGTATGTGTATGAGAGGTTAAATGTCAAGTATACAACCATGATGAGATTTAACATTTAACAAACCTCCCTCAAACTGCTTCAGATTCTACAATACAAAATTTTCCATTTTCAAATGCTTACCGTTAAATAAATTAAAAACTTTCCATTCTATACAATTACAGTTTTTCATTTGCGTCATTAATATCAGCTTCATAATGAGAAAATTAGTTATTTTTCTAAATCCCATCAAATTCTTATTTTCATAAATTAATGGAAACATACAGACAGAGTAACTCATAAGGAAAGTTCACAAAAGAGCATTCATCTGAAACATTGATTATATACCACACTTATCTAGATTATCTCCCAGCTACTCCATACCATGTCAGTTGCATTGTGTCTAATAACCACAAAACCACAAATTGAATACTTTATACATTTCTTAGTCTCCACATCTCTTCCTTAATCCCAAACCTGTACAGGTTCAAACTGACAATCACTTTAACCTCCCTCAGTTATCATTAAGCCAAAGTCTCTGGCTAAGAAAAAACTATGGGCATTTCCTTTTCCACTTTGGTGTTGCCAATGAAGTTGGAATGTAACCAGGATGTATTTAAGAGCAGATTTTACTGTAGTACCTGTAATATAAAGTGTGAGGACAGAGTATGGCAAAAAGAAAGTAATTTACAATTATGAGTGAGGCTTCATTAATGGACTGAAGATTAGGGTGGAGTGAAAACAAAAAATTGTGGAAATTGAAAATGCCTGAGGCCTAGAATCTTGCTATATATTATTACTAGAATAAATTAAGACATTTATTCATATTTATTGACGGGTCAACATCAGGACCATCGAGCTACTCCGGAATGATAGGAAAGGAAATAAAAGAATGTGAAAATCATCCAGTTGTCAAATTTGTTCCTATTAAGTGTCAGCTTTTGTCACAAAGCCAAAACTTAGTCTTCAACGACATTCTTTTATTCTTTTACTTGTTTCAGTCATTTGACTGCAGCCATGCTGGAGCATCGCCTTCACTAGAACAAATAAACCTCAGAACTTATTCTTTGTAAGCCTAGTACTTATTCTATTGGTTTCTTTTGCCAAACTGCTAAGTTACAGGGACATAAACACACCAACATCAGTTGTCAAGCGATGGTGGTGGTGAGGGGGGGGACAAACACACATATATATATATGTATATATATATATATATATATGATGGGCTTCTTTCAGTGTCTGTCTACCAAATCCAATCACAAGGCTTTGGTTGACCCAAAGTCATAGTGGAAGACACTTGCCCAAGGTGCCACATAGTGGGACTGATCCCGGAACCATGTGGTTGGTAAGCAAGATATTTACCACATAGCCACGCTTGCGCCTATACAATATAGAAGAATATGTAAACAAAATATAACAAAAATCTGTTATACAAACATAAAATGCTGACTTATGAGGATGTGAGTGTACATGCATGTTTTTGCATTTTGCTGAACATTATCATCAGTTATGATTCCACCATGCATTATTGCAGGCTGGCCAGCAAACTTAAAACTGCAAACATTCATTAACATAAAAAGTACATAACTTCTGAACAAATAAACAGATTTTCATACAACCTTCATCATTCTTTTTTGCATTGAATAATAAACAATACTGAATAGAGTGAGTATTGACATAAATTCCATAGATTTAGTGCTATTGTAAAAACATTTACAAAAATTCCCCCATTTTCAGAGTTTAAGGAGCTTTTGATTGATCTCAGCAAAAATTTTGCATTTTTCTAGTAATTGAATATAGCAACATTTTAGCCCTCAAGCGTTTTCAATTTTCACAATTTTTTATTTCCACTCCACGCTACTGAATATGGTGCAAGATCTAAGATATGGGAGAAGAGCACCACAGCAAAGAGTTACAGCTGTCATTCTGTTGAGCTATGTCTAGGGATAAGACACCTACTAATCCCTAGTCCAATATCATTTGTAAGGATACTGTATAATTAACAAATGTTTCATTATTTGCAGTGCCAAGTTTTAAGTCCTACTATAAATTCAAAAAGTCAATACTCAGCTGCAATTCCCACAATCATGTTTTGTCATCTTCACTATTTGATTTAGGTTCTGATTCTGAATACAGGTCGTATTTCATGACTATTGAAGAGCAGAACATTCCACATAAAGTTTATCACATGACAAACACCACCTGGTGGATATTTTATTCATTTACAAGTGTTTCAATGATTGATTTTCGAGCGAGATCGTTGCCAGTGCCCCTGGACTGGCTCTTGTGCGGGTGGCACATAAAAGACACCATTTCGAGCGTGGCCGTTGCCAGTATCGCCTGACTGGCCTTCGTGCGGGTGACACGTAAAAGCACCTACTACACTCTCTGAGTGGTTGGTGTTAGGAAGGGCATCCAGCTGTAGAAACTCTGCCAAATTTAGATTGGAGCCTGGTGTTGCCATCCGGTTTCACCAGTCCTCAGTGAAATCGTCCAACCCATGCTAGCATGGAAAGCGGACGTTAAACGATGATGATGATGATGAGCCAACAGTTGCTCAGGACTGTAATATTCCTGAGTCCACAAAGTCCAAATTACTCACAGATGATCGTTTAACTTTTAGCATATATTACTGAAGTAAATCTTTTACATTTCAGTAACTTCAATATAGTTGGTTCACTGATACAGATTACCTCTGGACTCAATGGAATACTGTAGCAGTTTATGAACCCATACCAGTTGAATAAAGAGACCAATATTTTAAAGTAAATAGATCATTGGAACAGCCTAAAAATTAATAAAGGTGTTTCCAAGTCATTGAGGGAGCCATTATGTGTGTGCATGACCTGCTAGAAATAACAACCAAATCACCACATCACAAAACTATCTTTAAAAACAGGGGTGGGGAGTTGGAAAACAGAGACCTTGAGTTACAAAAAAGATAATCATATCTGGAATGCCTTTGATCATAGCTAACCTGGGGCTAAACAATAGATTCTTGCAATAATGGATACACTGTAAAGAAGTTTAGCATAAATCTAACAAATATGGCCTACATTCTAATCTACTTGTGACTAAAGTATATATATTTAAATAAAAGGCTCATTGAAAATCTCTTTGCATGAATGCTATTGGTTGATTAACATTAGCATAGATATATAACGTTACAGAAATTTTATTGAAACACATAAACAGTCTTCTCTTTAGAAATACAGTCATAAAAAAAAATTAAGATATTTACCTGTATAAAGATGATACCAAACAATATACCACAAGCAGCAGATACCTTCTGTCTACTTAATATCATTATACAACCTCCTAGTTGTCCAACTAAGTTAAAAACAACAAAGAACGCTGCTAACAGCCAACCACAGCCCCAGGTGGAGTTCATGTAGTCTTGTTGTTCATTCCACTGACTCCACATACGAATTCCATCTTCTAAGAAGGTGCTAATTAAACAGAATCGGGCAACATGAGGTAAAAAGAATTTGCTATTTCGGAGGATCTGAAAAGAGAAAAGAAAATGGAATAAGATGTATTGAATGAGAATGGTGAAGGGTGTTAGTTTAAAGTCATTAAAAGAAAGCAAGATATTTACTTCAGACTAGGAACTTAAGTTAAACATTGCTTTCTCTGTATCGAAATGATTATCTTAATTTATTACCTTAATGCTTGAGATAAATACAATTCTTCAACAATTCAACAAACCTTAATCTTGAACAGAATAATTAGAAATGGGAAGTAAACAACACCAATATTGTTATGAGATGTACAGACATATGTAGGTTGTGATAGTGAAATATTTACAATGTAGTAATGTTATATGAGCAGTGACACTGAAATCGCAAAAATATACAATGTAGTGGTGACATATGGCCCACAAAACTGAAATCACAGAGATACACAGCAGACATACAGTGTGGCAGGAACATGTAGACTGTGATACTGAAATTAAAGATACAGTGTTTGGTAGAGATGAACATGGTAACAAAATCATGTAATAAACTATTGACAGTTGAGAAAATTATTAATCTATGATAGAAAACGGTAACTTTTAAATTCTGGAAACTGATGTGTTTAAATAGATGTACCTTATTCCTATGTTCCCTATAAGTGTACCATATTCCTATATTCCCTACTATGTAAATATAGCTAACACCTTTGATCTCGACAAGTAGTGACAGCCTGGCAAATGGTTTGCGGTCATGTTTGCTGTACAAAATTATAGAAATTAAAATATCAATAGCCTTCTGAAAAGATTTCTGTTGCTGATCAACCACAATGAGCCTTGTTTGATTAATGTACATGTATATAGTGAACCAAATAATGTTTTTCTATGCATTTCTAACTTGTAGTATGGTGCTTCATTATACTCAATTTAAAGGGTCCATGTAAAATGTTTATAGAATTTATAAATATACTAAGTGTATGGTTTAGATTTAGTTGCATATTTCATCATTATTTCACCATGGTTTAAGATATCTTTATCGCAAAAAAAATTTCTTTTTTGAAGAAATTAGTTTTTCTTCGTTTTGACTTCAGCTATTCAATAAATGACAATTCTTCCAAGAGAGATAGCAATCAATACTTCCTTTTTTGAAATATATACATCTCTATGTAGTCAATTTACAATATTCTAAAGCTCAGATTAATATAATTGTACTCATTTCCAATTAACCTTTTGAAGATAAGCCTACTAATGTTTCTATACTAAATGAACATTTTGACAAACTGAAACTAGTAAAAGAGTAAATGTTATCTAATATTCTCCAATAATATATCTAAATCTCAGAAAACAAATATATATATATATATATATATATATATATATATATATATATATATATTCTTAAATAGATAACCCCTTTTTTTTGTTATATAATTATGGTAGGTAATAAATAGATCAGTCCGTTTATTTTATAATGGTTTAATAAACATAATTGACATTCTTTTAACTTTTACATTGCTTTTTTTTTCTTTCTTTTACTTAAAAGAGAAGAGTCAGCATTTGTAACCATTTATGCCATTTTGGACACCTGGTTTGTATACTACACACATCTTAGCAAACAGAATCATATAAGGTAATGACAAGTAATTCAGACATTACCTCTGTGCACTGACAACTGTCCATGTTCAACCACTTATTTTAAAATGTAACATTTATACAGTGAAAACACCAAGGTGAAACCACTTGTCTTCTCAAGAAAGTTTGTTCTATCTGAAGTAGCTGAACATAAACTAGTTTTGACTAGTTTCAGAAAATTGGCCATGTGTTTGCAACATTTCTTATGTAGTCTAATACTGGGTTCTATGTTATGTTATAATAGTGAGACAGAAAATGTGTTGTCACTTCTTATAACATTTGTAGTAATACAAATGAGTCAGAGTTACTCTTATGACATCAATAGTGATACAGGTAAGTCAATATTATTAGCTATGTTACAACATTAGTAGTGATATAAACTGATAAATGAGCCTGACTGTCAAGAAAATAGAATCTATAGTACAAGTACAATAGATTCTAATGATCAATAAAAATAAAAAGCAATTTAAAAAATAAAAGTTATGGAGCAATGTAATCAATTAGGATCCTTTTATACACCCTTCCCCTTTCTTATCTCTACAAAGGACTTAAATGTGTCTGTTCAAAGAGTTCAGTGCCCTAAATGTTATAAAGAAATCACAGCTGCACTCATATGATGCATCTTCAGATTTCATTTCAGAGAGTCTTTATATAACTTTAGTAGTACTCCAACAGAATGCTTACCAATTGCAAGCTGGTCATAAAAGACTGCTTGGGAAATGTGATTTTTTTGCACTTAAGCCTGACTGCCATGACCCAACAAAATTGATAACATTGACATACCTGTATCACTATTCATTTCATAAGAGTAATGTCAACATAAAACTGATTTTTCAGGGAGGTAGGACTTCTATATTGAGTATCATGTCCTACCACTTGATCTTACAGATTTTATACATAAACAAGTGGAAACTATCTAACGATTTTATCTGCCTATAATATAGTGTCCAGGAGTCAGCACAATGCAATAATGTAGTTAGTTCCATTGCATACATATATACAAGTGCATATTTTTTTACTGGGGTATTCTGGTGAATGATGTAAACATCAGTAAGAAAACCAATATATTGGTACATTTGAACAAAAATATCTTGTCCTATTTGTTCTGCCCCTGTTACACAAATGTTCCTTTGTTATTCTCCCTATTGTAAATCAAATGAACTAGTAATTGATCTGTTAGCAACTTGTAACCAACACATCTGTTATTAACAAAATACAATAGAAAATAATCTAAGTCTCCATAGAATAGAATTTAATCTCACAGATGTTTCAATTTGACAAAAGATTAGTTATTGGTTCTGGTTGAGCAAAAACCCAGTACTGATTAATTTTAAGTAGTTCACTCATCCATGATACAAAATAAATATTTCTAAATCAGGGAGATGTTTCTGAAGATTAATGACATGATTGAGGCTACCATACTGATATAGCATCAAGAGCACGATTGTATTCAGTAAG
Organism: Octopus bimaculoides; assembly: GCF_001194135.2. Taxonomy (NCBI): domain Eukaryota; kingdom Metazoa; phylum Mollusca; class Cephalopoda; order Octopoda; family Octopodidae; genus Octopus; species Octopus bimaculoides. The sequence goes on from NC_068982.1 coordinate 162,855,848, forward strand.
AGTGAACAAGTAAAATAGTTATGCAGATAAAAGGCTTTCTAAATGGTCACTCAATTTGTAATTTATAAAGAAATCTGCTAACTGAAATCAACCATTGCACCCTTGTTTTGGGAGGATTCTCCCCATCTTTTTTCTTTCATCTTGTACATAGCCAAAATAAGAGAAGCAGTGTCCATAGCTTTTGTAAGTCCTTCCAGACTGTCATGTTGAACTCCTAGAAGTTAAAATCTGTAGAATGAGCATCAACTGGGGCTCCGGGGGGGGGGGGGTCTCTTGGAAGGAAGAATTGAGTAGTGTTTAATAGAGAGTTGTTTAGTTGAGATATACAACATGGAAAGGAAGAAGTAGACTAAGTGAACTTGGATATTTGTGGATCAATAACAGCAAAAAATCCAAAGGCAGACATAAGCCATTTACAGGACACTGGTCAGTTTAATGAAAGCTTGATAATCAATCAGCTTTTTTTAAAGATATTTGCTGAAACAAATGTATTTTATTGGTATTTTCTCTTAGTGAACTTGAAAGCAAGAACTTATTAACTTTCTTTCAGATTTCAAGACATTTAAAACAAAGTGACTGAAATTACTTATAAATGTAATTGGTAAAAGCTTTCATTCCTGTTTTAACAGCTCATGATAAAGACCAACAAAATTGGTACCTTCTATTTCCTTATTTTCTTTAACTTTGAAAGAGGGGTAGAGAAGAGGTGGGAGGGAGAATGGGAGAGAGAAATGGATGAGATGACTGAATCAAACATAAAAACAAGATTGGGAAACTATTATACAGACCACCATAGAAAAGCAGATGTTAAATTAATGACTATGGTAATATCATTATTAGTTTACTATATTATATAGATCTTAGTAAAACCAGTATTTCTTCTTCTCTGGAGCAACATACTGCTGTGATTGCCACATTTGGTACATGACAGAGAGTATGGTGTGGTCCCAGACCAGACTCAAGGATCACTCCCAAATATTTGATTGACTACCCTCAGAGTTCTTTTCATGTCGAGCTAACAGGAGCTACTGAACAACAAAACCATAAGAACAGAGACCACACAGCATAAACTGACATGTGGATAAGTGCACAAAAATATTGCTAAAAAAACCATAATGTACACTTTAGTAAATTAGATTGGAAAATTATTTGAAATGTACAAATTCCATTTTATTAAATTTATTTGATAAAAATGAATTTAGACAAAACTTTTTAAAGTTTAATGAGATTTGATGAAGTGGAAAAGATTAAATTAATAATACAATTGTAATAAAAACACAAAACTGATTTAGATTGCTCTTTTTGTAGAAGCTATCTAGTTATCAGGTGAACTAATTTTGAGTGCAGATAGCGATTGATTAAATAATAACAATACTTAGAACTTTTAAAGACTGAGGAGCCAGTTCTCAAAATAAAATCTATTGAGTTACAGAATGTAACAAACCTAAAAATATGTTCAAGAAAACCTAAAAGTCAACATTGCAATGACAAGAATGCTAACTACCAACAAAGAGCACAAAATCTTAGAACCATCCAGGAAACGGCCAGGCTCATTTTGTAGGGGCCCAATAAGTACAAAAAAGATGAAATGTAACATGAATTACAATATGATAGAGATACAGAAGTTGTTTAGCTCAAGGTGCACTCTTATGGAGTAGCTCTATGATCAAAAAAAGTTTGGGCCATAACCATCCCATACTTTTTGAGATATAATGCATCTAGGACTACATTATTCTTGACAAACAAAACCTTTCTCCTAAGACCGTAAAGAAATTTGAGAGATGTGACTGCTATTTCTAGCAGGTCTTCGATTGCATAGTAGCTCTCATGGTTAGCAGTGTAAATGACAAAGTCCTGTAATTCACTAGACAGTCTTTTTTTTAACAAGGTGATCAAAATAGTGCTAGAGAGATGTAAGAGAAACACATCTTGAGTACAAAAGAGATGGATGTTCAGAGAACTGTTACTTATCTAGGGATGACCTAGATAGATAGATAGATTGATATCGCAAATTATTCTCTCTGGATGCAAAAAAGTAAACTTTTTGTAGCATATGTAAGATGTGTTGAATATATGAGATTGCAGAGGCTAAATTGAAAGGTGAGAATTATTTGTTGTATATGTAATGTTAAACTACATGAAAAGCAAAGCACATGTGAACTGAGAAAGTAGCTGGAGAGTTAAGATCTACACTAGTTGATGTATAAAATATGTGCAAAGAATGTGATGCTACATTGTGGGGAGTGAATTAGAGGGAATGTGGAAGAACTGCAGAAGCTGGAGGGAAATGAGGTATGGTATGTTATACATGCAATAATTTCTCTCAAAGATAGGGCTTATATTAATCAAGGGTGTGGCAGGGTGTAAAAGACATCAGCTGATGTATGCAGGAGAGATGACTAAATTGGTATGGACATGTGATCTAAATAGCTGATGAGTACTGGGTAATAAACTGATGTGCTGTTGGTGAATGCTATCTGTGAAAGAAAAAGACCAAAGACGTTAAAAAAAATAAAAAGGGGGTGAATTCAGATCTCAGGGACTAGATCTCACAAGAGAATGCACAAATCTAGTGGTGATATGCTTTGTAGCACACCTGTCCAGCTCATTTGGCATAGAAAAGTTGATATTAAGATGATTGAAATGGTAGACTGAATAAACCATTAAAATCTTATAAGGAAGCTGTAATAGATTGGTGATAATAAACATGACAAGTGATGGCTAGAGAAAGTATAAAAAGAGAAAGCCTAAGAGAATGACAGGTAGTCAGTAATTTACTGATTAGTCTTGTTCTGGTAAATATCAACATAATAGATGTATATGTACACCATTTCGATACTGTAATGACAGATACTTTCAGAGAGAGAGAAAGAGAGAGAGAAAGAGAAAGAGAGAGAGAGAGATGTATATGTATACATATAGATGTATATGTATAGATATAGAGAGATAGAAAGAGAGAGATGTATATGTATACATATAAGATGTATATAAGATGTATATGTACACGTATATGTATAGATATATATATATATATAGATATAGATCTATATGCATACATGTATATGTATACATATGTGTAGATGTATATATATATATATATATAGATGTACATGTAATATGTACACATATATACAGATATCTATACATATATACACCCATCACACACACATTAGTCATTTGTTTTCTTATCCAAAACTACGCCAAAAGTACTGAATGGATCTTTATGAAATTTGGAAATTATATTCTTTGCATAACGGCCATAACTCCCATGAAAATTCATATATTTTTGATGTTGATGAAATTTTAACCCGAACATAACAGATGAGCATTATTTGTAATTC
>NC_068982.1:162860063-162892277 GCF_001194135.2 Octopus bimaculoides
ATATTGATATACATATATATACGTGTGTTTGGGTGCGTGTGTGTATATACATCTCTATATATAAAGATGATGCGTAGTCTAGACGGCGTTTTTAGATTTCATTATTCTCTTTAACCCGGGCAACGCCGGGTATTTCTGCTAGTACGTTATAAAAAAGAAAATTTGAGAAATCATGAATTTTTTGCAATCCCTCTCCCTGCCCCCGATTGTTTCTGTTTAGAAATTAAAATACCGGAGAGCCTGAGGTCATTGCTGGCATTTAACCAGTGATTTTAAAAAATTACAGAGATGTGCTTGCATAGCAAATGACTTGATCTGAGATCGTGTGCTGAAACAAAAACAATTGTAAACCATTCAAGAACACAAATACTGTTAGTTTCACTTCAACATTAAAACTTCATTTGTGTCAAAATATTTTCGTTGCTTTGAAACCGTGACCTGTTCACTGACAAAACTTCACAAAAATGCAGTACAAAGTTTTGTCAGTGAATAGCACACACACGGACACACATTTATTGCCTTTCATTTGTATGCATGTGTATCTATGTGTGTGCGCCAGTGTGTATTGGTGTGTGTGTGTGTGTGTGTGTGTGTCACTGTTGAAGTTGTGTTTGGAAACTGAATAAGGTGCAAGTTTCGAGTACTTGTTGGTAACTTTGTTTTTATCTCCTCATCTTCTAATAGTAATTACCCAACCTTCTAGGCTCTTCTCACAGTTATCCTGCATTCAAAAATTATATGGGTATTTAAAAAAATTTTCATTCAATAAATAATGTTTTTACATTACATATACATTAATAACAAATTAAAACTTAAAAGAGAAAGTGAGAGACTTTGCAAATGAAAATGGAATACTCCGCAATGAATATTTAAATGTGATGAATTGGACACAGTGAATATTTAAATTTGTGAGAAATTGGAGTTTAAAAAATTCAATAAACTTGAGAAATTGAAATTATAGGAAATTTCTTAGAACATGAATTTATAAAAATATTTCCAGACGGTCAACCCTTTAATAATTGCTTTCTTTTAGTACTTTTGGTAATTGTTACATACCTAATTAATAAGCAAACTACTGCCTAGAAGTTCCTTTTCAGATTCTGAGAGTTTAGATTTCCATATCATGCTGAGACTTTTAAGTACTACACAAACTTTGCTGATACACAGCCTAACATCTGCCTGTATAGATTCAAAGAATTTACTGGTATTATTGAGTTTCTAGAACAATGATGTAATTGTATCTTAAAAGTTCATCAGTTGTAACTGATAAATTACATCTTTCTAAATGTTAACAAATCTTCCAAACTGTGAAGTGTAGAAGACATAGTCAAGACAACAGTTTCTCAGGAGCTCCTTCTGATCATCATATGTCCATTAAAGTTTGTCTTAAGCCTATATGCCAACATGCTCATTATCAACAGCAATTGATACATTGACCAACAAAGAGGATATACACCAGTGATTCTCAACCCTTTTATTTAAATGAGTTTTCCCACAGACCCCTTTTAATATGCTTGTCCTTGTGTGTGTGTGTGTGTATGAAATTTTGAATTTAGTTCACAGACCTCCAGTATTACCTTTGCGGGCCACTAGGGGTCTGCAGACCCCAGGTTGGGAACCACTGATATACACAATCAATACATCATTAAGGTCAGTAGCAGATCTGAAACACTTGAAACAGAAAATGGAATCAACTCTGCTAAAATTACTACCTATGAAAATTTTGTTATGCCACAGCATACTACAGCTACACGACACATTCCACTCACACCTAAGATCAAGAAGAGCATCTTGTATAGTCACTGACGAATATGAAAATATCAAGGAAACAGCTCATCTCAAAAACATAAACCTTTCAGAAAGAACCTACAGTAAACTTGAAAAAACATGGAAAGAACTCACTGATACATATGAACTGGAGCATCTCATTACACACATTTTTAGCATGGAAAAAAACTGCTCCTGAAATCAGTAGCTGTAAAAAGATAAATAAGGCTAAGTTAAAAGCCTCAGGCCACAGGATCACCTTAACCAAGAGCAGGACATTACTGAAAATCTTCTTGGAAAACATCAACTCACTATCGATAAGTCTGTAGAAACTATCATAAACTAGAAGCTGAGTAACTTCACAGAGTTGTAGTAATAGATGTTTATAGTAATTAAAATAAGGAAGAATATCCAACAATAAAAGATGTATGACCCAATAAGTAATATGTAAATAATCAAACTTGTTGAGTTAGCAAGAAGTAATCTCCAGTAATAAGACCATAACATTTCAGCAAAGTTTATATAGGTATCCACCAAAGATGTATAATTTCATTTTTTGAAACTGAATAAATAAAATTATGATTTCTGTATGACTAAATTATCATTGTTTAGTCAAACCATAAGTTGAAGTTTAAAGATGTTAATATTCATGTAGTCTTGATGATAAAATTGGTACTGGTGTTTAGATATTGATGGTCAGAACTTCTAAAGAATCAATATAGTCACAGAAGCAGCTATGTAAACTAGGCATGAAGTTTTTCAAATCTGTTAATTGAATAGATCTATCTGTATTGCAAATAAAATCAATTGTAGTAGAGGGGAAGAATTGAATTTTGTTTAGTATTTAGTCTTATACTATTTCTTCCAAAGTTGTTCTAAGAAACTTCAACTGTTCACATTTGAGCTTCATCTGGCTTGTCTTCAGTTGGAAGCTATTTGTCACAACATATGCAAAAGTGGTTCAATTACTCACACTCATACTCATGTTACATTAATTACACTGTCACCTGTAACCATGTTCACACCTATGCAGCTGTTACCATTAAGGACACCTCCTTAACCTTCAGCAGGGTTGTCATGCACATACCTTCTAGACACATGTCAAATCTATATTGCCATCATGACAAAAACCTTGGAAACATTCTTAAATAGGGACAAAATCTTTACTTCAAAAGCATACAGATACTGCACATGTTAGGAAGACAATCTTCTTTAGCTTCTGAAGTTCTGACAACACAAAACCCCTCAAAGTCACTACAAACGCTAGGCCTCACATTGACTGATATTCATAAAAGCAAAAATTACTGATATTAATATCCTAGAGAGATTCAAAACAAGTTAGCTAGAAAGCTCTCACTCACCAACGCACTTCCTCTAGTCTACAACATGTCTACTCACTTTGCCTCGCATTCTACACAAGTAGCTGCTCCTTACAACTAGCTAGCAGCATACCATCACCTAATACTCCTCTTGAAACAGCATTTCCTCTCCAAAGCCCTGCAATAGTGATAATGTTCGATCCTTCCTCTCAAGAGGGTCAATCCTCTGAAATTCGTATGTTTTTCCTGCAGACATTACTTAAAGTTGTTCAAAGTAAACATCATCTGCAACAGTTTAATCAGTCTTACAGGGTAATCAAAGGTCATAGGCATCACCCACTTCTTCCTGATTAAAGCCATTAAAAAATGTTTAACAAATGAAGGATAATGAAAATGCCCAATTTCTTATAAAAGAAAAGTTGAAATAGAAGAACAGCTGACAGTACTTAAATGTAATGACTGATATACAATAGTTCAACACACAAAAAAACAAAAAAAAAAAAGCGAAAATATACTAAGAAACAAAAATGCATGAAATATCAGGTCTGGGATATCCAACATCTGTGACATTAGTCACTTTATTTTGAAATATTGTGATGGAGGTTAAAAGATTTTACAAAAAAAGAATTATACAAAGAAACACTTTGATAATCAAATGACAAGTTATTGGTTTTTACCAGTCTTTTGTGAGTAGAGCAAAGTATACATAGAATAAATAACCTCAAGTTAATATACCTGTCAAATGGTAGAGGATGGCTGTTTACTTTTAGGCCAGGTCCAACTGAACTGACCTTTGATCAAAAGTGCTCCAATCATGACAACCTCATCCTCCTCTAGATACAATATCAAACATTACATTAATGTATTCCCTTCAATTTGAAATAAGTATGGTGTAATTTAAGGGAGATTTGACTGCTATTTTTAGCAACAACAACAATATAGATGTTTCCTCATAGGCTTGTGGCACATAATGATAAAATATTTAATACTACAATGAATAGTGGTCTTCTCAGTCCAAATGGCTGTGCAGATAAGAAGCTTGCTTTGAAACCATGTGGTAATAGGCTGCTTGGATGTAGTAGACAGAAACTGAAAGACGCCTATCATGTGTGTGCACGTGCATATGTATTCGTGTCATTTTGTCCTGATTGTGTGCTAATTGTAAACATCACTATTAAACAAATGGTGCCATTCATCTGCAATCTTCTGTGAAGATATGTCAGGCGATTGTACTGTTGTGTTTAAAGGACAAATAGAAGTATTACCTTACTTGGAAATTGGTAAAGATCAGCCAACGGGAGCATGTTAGGCAGTAAATTCTGCCCCAACAGATTTCATTTGACCCATGCAAACATTAAACAATGAGATAACTGGAATATTCAACATGATCCAAGCTAATAAATACATTTCAACATTAGGTAAACAATATACTTATATAAGATATTTATTATGTAAATGAATTAACATCATAACCAACTCCAACTGAATTGGTTGCAGTAAAAATGACATTTAATAAGATTCATTGAAACTTAGGCTAAAGATAAACTTTTGAATCAAACTATTGTCTTACATAACTAATCTGGCTGCAGAACTTTTTTTTTTTCACTATTTGACTTATGACCATCTTTTCTTATATCTTTCTTGTCCCATAATATACCTATTTACCTTCTATGTCACTTGTTTTGTACTTAGGTGCACATGTGATATTGTTTGTGCATGATTGAAGTTACATCTCAAAGTAAGTAGCTCCTCCTGATTTATATTTATATACATGGATGGTTAGATACATGTACATTAACTCTCAATCCTATATTTGTTTTAATTTTTCCAACTCATTACCTTGTTTCTGCTCTTCATTTGTCTCTCCTCACTCCTTCTGCTGGACTTCTAACCCAACTTAGAAGGAACACTCAAGAACTCTCTAATACAGATGGTATCATGGCCAGCCATAATGCATGGTTTGAGCTGTCAGTGGGCTTCTTACTCTGTTTTGAATTAGTGCTGTGGGCTCGTAGATGCCACACAAAAAGCACCTAAGCCAGTGCTGCGTAAAAGCACTCAGTACAATCTGAAAAGTGGTTGGTGTTAAGGGCATCCAGCTCTGGAAACCATGCCAACATGGAAAACAGATGTTAAATGATGATGGAGAGAGAGAGAGAGAGAGGATATACACAATCAGTGACCAGGTTTAGCATCATCATCTGGTGTTGGGGTGCTTTTAGCAGAATGCAGTTGCAATCATTTGAGCCAGATCTCTGGTCTAAGGATAACTTCTGTCCTTCCCACCACCAGACTCTGAGGCTAGCTCTAAAAACGCTTGTGTGCTGTCTTTCATCTTATAACTAAACTATAAAAAGTTTATAAATATAAACATTTTAAATTTTGGCACAAAGCCAGCAGTTTAGGGAGAAGGGGGTTAATCATATTGACTCTAGTGCTGAACTGGTACATATTTTATCAACCACAGGATGAAAGGCAAAGTTAACTTTGGTGAAATTTGAGTTCAGAATGTCAAGAACCAAAAGAAATTCCACTAAGCATTTTGTTCAACATGCTAACAATTCTGCTAGTAGTTCAACACATTTCTTCTCCAGTAGGATGGAAAAAAAACACACATTTCTTCTCCAGTAGGGGGAAAATAATTTTTGCGTGCATGTAAGTATTTCTCCATTTATGAATAACTAATTCCATTCTATGACTTTCAACACCTCAAATAATTGATTACCCTAAGCTAATCTACTACATCTCAGTACATTACATTTCAGTACAACACAACACCATACTATTAGCCACAAAACAATCCTATTTTTAATATAGCTTAGTTCCATAATCTTTGATCAACTATTCCAAATTCTTGACTTTGTAGTTGCCAAAGTATCAGATTCTGACAAGACCATATCAAAAGCTCATAATGATCAGTCCTAACCAACAGAAACAGCCAATTTCCCCATGTAACAAAATTGTTTCATGCACGAACAACTGGAGAGTCAAGTTATAATAAAAATCCAATTGTAAAATAGATTTTTCTTATTGACTAAATCAACTGACAGTAAAAGCATTACCAAAATATGTATTCCTGCTGCAGTGATGGATATTGCATTAGCCTCGCTCTAGCTACTACCTGTTGATTTATTTAGTAAATACAAATTTAGATTAGTCCTACTTATTTCAAGAATCCTGAGCCTATATATACACCTGCTGCCCTTCATACTTATTTCGCTACATCTGCATTATTGTCTACTAGTTTCCACCTCATGCTCAAGTCACTCATCCATTTTTCATCTCTTACAAGCAAAATCTGTATCTATGATGCTTCTTATTCTTAGTTCAAATCAGTTAAGATTACTCCTTTAGGTTTACATCAATTCCTTCGGCGTTCCATTTCTTGCTAAACACATTTAGTACATACATATGCCCCCATATCGCTAACTTTTTATACAGGTTCATTTTAATTAAACCTTTTCTGCTGTACTGAATCAATATAGATAGCAAATTACGAAGATGCTTAATTTGTCAGTTAAAAAGATAACAGGTAATTAAGGTACAAATATACTTACACAAAACTTTGTGCCTAATATTAATCTTTTTATACAAAAAACAACGGGGATGGGGTCGATACACTTTTAATATGATGGCATTTTAAATAGAAAGTAGTTAAGTTCAATCTATTTTTCAAATAATCTCCCTCCAAAATAGGTTTCTGAGGTGTTACATTTAATGTAGAACGAAGGTGCGCGCGTAGAGTTAAGAGAAATAAAACAAGAAACAATACATAAAATTTCCCACCAGATTGTCCAATGTCTAACAGACAAATCAAGTATTAGAGACAGAACCTTCAACACCCACCGAAACTGCAAGTTTTATTAGTTTTTATGTCAAATCTCTGAATGTAGTCTAATATTTATAAGATCCGTTTACACACACACATTGAAATACCTGTAAGGGATGTTTGTCAATTTTTTAATTAATGAATAATAATTTATTAATTACCTCTCTATTTTCTTATTATAATAAATAAATATATATAAACCAAGGTTTATATAGTTATCTTGCAGTTGAGTATTAACTGTAATGTTCAACATTTTTGTATAGGCAACTAATCAGTATTTTAATAGGATTTTGCTATCCCTGAATGAGGTTTGTAACCTTTATTTGTACTTATATATATATAGTAAAGATCTTTTACCAATATAATGTAGCAGCCCTGATTAGGACGAATGTTACTGTTATTTAGCCCCAGGAAATATCGTCTCCAGCTGGCTAATATATAGCCCCTATACTCGATAGTTGCGTTGGAGAGAAAACGTTTACTTGATAACATTGTCAGGGAGCGGATGCAGTTGAGCTCAATAACAAATATCTGTTGAATTCTTTCTACGCTAGACCTACAAACAGTTTTATTGGAGCAACGAAAAATACTATTTCGCTGCTTCGATACTGCGGAACTGATGTTCTCGTGTTACTTGACTAAATTTCAAGTGTTCCTCTTAACAAACATACACGATAAATCAAAAAAAAAAAAAGGAAAAAAAAACCATTAACTGTTCTTTCCAGCATGTGAAAAGTTAACGCTCAAATGAGGAATAAAGTGCATTAGTAACTCCATCCAAACGTATTAAGAAGGGGAGCAGGTAGAGAAATCTTGATATATCTGAAAAGAACTGCAGAGGGGGAAAAGAACACAAGAAAATATTTATTACGAAAATAGGTTCCTAAAGTCGAAATAAATGTGTCAAATGACAAAACTGGAGCTGTTTGTGCAATGATAATAGTATCGTATAAATTCACGATATAATTAGAGGTATATCTCAGAAAATTTCTATGATATTGTAGGCTATTGTAAATGATAAAACAGGGATTCTTACATATTCGAACAATAGGACTGGATATGGTCCTAGATTTGTATAAGAGAGGCCGGCTAGCTTGGAATTCTAGTGATTGGGTGTTAACTGTACGAAATGAATTTTCTAATTAACTACATGGAAGGAGACACTAAGAGAAAACAGGACGAATACAACTGATTTTGAAAATCAATTATGTTTAAAGTTTGATTCATTTAATTTACAAAAACTAAAACTTAGTTACAAGTTTTAACAAAAAGTCTGCTCAAGTGACGTTCTTAACAAAACACAACGGATGGCAGAAGAGAGATATCTCCTGGTAAAGGATTCCCTGTTGCAACGTGGACATTCAACATTCAAAGATAATAAAATTCGAAAAGGAGATGGGTAGCCCAATTTAGCTGATGGGCTGATGATTTTTAACGCAACTCTACACATTTTGAAGGAGAGATGTACTTTAAGCGATCGGTATATAACTTGTACTTATTTTCTCCACTCAAAAGGCCTATTCATAAAAACAGGTAGATCGAGAATGTAAACTTAAGAATCTATAGAGAAAACAAAATTAGAATACACTAATTACTAAATGACAAGAAAACCAAGGCGAATTAGGAGAGTTTTTCTTTTAAATATCCAACATATAGAGTTGGTGCACACGCATATGTTCAATTCCGTTAACTAGGAAATGGAACTCGCATATTCGTAGTAAATTTATGTAAATTTAATATCAAGATTACAGGTCGCTAATTACACAGAAGTATTCATCTAAAGAATTCTAGAGAAACGTTTCCAAAGTTACTACACATCACTTACAATTACATCCTCAAAACGTGAATAGGGACATATGGAACACTCCTCAGAAGTCCGTATGCTTCTAAACGGAGCCTAAATATCCTTCACGAAGCGGGGGTGATTCGTTGGCAATGTAAAAGTGATGGGCGGTGAATATTGATAAGAAGAATTATCATCATCACTATCAGACGTATACAAGACGGTCAACGAGGAAGCTCCTAAGTGGTCGCAAAACCTGCTAGAAATGGCAGCCAAATCTCCCTCCAATTGAACCCTTATCACCATGAGAAAGGGACCCACTGGATAATGTATTCTTGGATACGCAACGCATGGAAGGACGGGGTACTCATAACGCCTGCTTTTCATTGTTTGCTCACTTGGACTGATTTGGGATTAAACAATAATACAAAACAAACAGTAATGTTTTGGCCAGAATATGTATTATATTAAAACACAAACCACCTCTGTAGCTTGCAGAGTGTTAAGATATCAGATTCAAAAGGACAGCTCTAAATGACGGGAATAGAACAGCTTCAAATAGTTGGTCAAAAACTATGACGGTAACAACTGTTGTATTAACTCATTAACAAGGAGAACTAAAGTGACACATCACAATGTAAATATGTGAAAAATGTTCAAAATTGGAAAATGTTAAATCAATGAGCAAGAAGATTAAGATGTAAATACTTATATAATGATTGAGAATATATGATGCAGTAAGTCATGTTGTAGATGACAGGAAAAAGAAGCTAAAGTGTGTTAAAGTTGATAGTTGAGGAGGTAAAAGTTGATAAATAACAAGAAAGTGTCATTGAAAGATGCCACTCACCAGGTCCACCACATCCTCAGCTTTATCCATTAATTCCTGCTGTCGCGGCATGTTGAGGATAAAACTGTAGCGGTCCTGACAGCCAGATAGAGGTTGAGTGATATGACAGACCTCTCTACAGTTGTGACAGTAGTATGAGAAAGAAAGATGTAGTGGAGAGGAGGGTGTAGTCAGCAGTAATTGAGAGTAGCTGGAGAGGTTTCATAAAGCCACGTCTTCCAGCATGGATGACAACAGGAAATTATACCTATTTATTTCCCTTTCAACAACCCGGCAACTTTAACAAGTAGCTCAGTTTAATGAACTGTATATCTTTTTATTTTCCTAACCACATACATTTTATCTTCTCAACTACATATTAAAATTAAAATATTTTGGTGTCATTTCTAAATTGTAATTCACTTTTCTTATTGTTGTTTTACTAAAATATAGTGATGTGTCAGTGGGAGTAAGATGTCATCCTAGAATAGCATGCCACGTCTTCTGTATACAGAGCCTCGTTTTAATATAATATAATGTCGACTACTATGACGTCACTAAACCGGAAGTGTAGATAACCAGAGTAAAGAAGACAGCAGAATGGCAGTTCCTATTAATCTCAATGCAATTAAGAAAGATTTAACAGAAGCTTTAGGTGATAGTATTAACGCGTAAGTATCACAGTTTTTTTTAATATATTGATGTAATATCTTAGCAAAGATTTTAGGATATATTTTGTAAGGTGGTTGTTGTCAAGTATTGTAAACTGCATTAGTTGTCATGTGTAGTTCTGATGGCTTATTTACAGATATATATACATACATACTCCCTCTCAGTTTATTGACTTATACAGCTTAAATATTTACATGCTAATAACTTTCTATTTATACACTTGTACCCACACACATTATCTCTCTCTTTCCGTATATCAACTATACCTCTAAAGTTTGCAAACCGATAGCTTTCCCATATATAAAATGAGGGATTTAGCGTCAGTTTCGGCGATTAGTATTGCAGTTGTTCAATCAACGAAACTACTTATTGAATTATAGTATAACAAACTAGTATCATTAATGAAAGTTGTACCAGTAATGCAAAACTCATGCAGAATGTGACACAAAGTTAGCCACGGTACAATTCATTGAAAGAGCTTCTACACATTTTTCATCCAATTTCATAATTTCGCTGACAGAAAGTGTAGTCTAGTGAGATCAAGCTCTGGACCCTGTGATTGCAAAGAGAAATTCTTAACCATTCGGTTATATACACTCACACAGAAAAATACATATACGCATATAGAATTCATTTTGTGGTACAACAGCATGCTTCGAGTGCCTTAATACATACATCACTGTATTAACATCCCTCGTTTCATCTCCATTCATTGATGAGTGCAATTGATAAAACCGATGAACAAAACTTTAGGTATTAGTTGTAATCATTATTTAGCTTCAGGTCGACCCTAATGAAACTGAACTATGTTGAAAGACAAGCCATGAGCATCCTCTCTTGTATATACAGGTTTACTGTGTAATGTGACTTTCCTTTTTGAAATGATAGGCTGTGACCTGACAGTTATTTTCGGAGGTCGAGTAACCACGTAGAATCTTTGTTACCTCGCATGTAATCCATTTTTTAATATATCTCATAAACATTGGCGTGCACACACGCATTTTGTGTGTGATTGCTTCAAGGATCGGAAGCAGGAAAACATTCTGAGTAGTGAAAGATTAAATAATTAGCTTCGAGTGAATAAATAAACTCTACTGTATGTTTTTCGTTTGTGCATCCAAGCGTATATCCGGCTATCAACTTCAATCGTTGTGTAGATGAATGTAAAATTTAGGACTTATTTATTTACGTTTTAATAGGTATCCTTACCTGCTATTATCAGTGGTGTAAAAAGTTAAGGTGATCAAATCCTGATTATTAACAAGACAAGTTGGTTCGAACCTCATCCCAAATGATGAAAATGCCCTCTTAGGAGTAATATGATAGCAAAAACATTTGTAGGTATAAATCCATATATTCATATTTTCACACTGTATTGATATTCATATATACACACGCACTGATGATGACTCTCAGCTTATTGCTGACATTCTCGACGAGAGCATGACTAACCAATTCTTGTCCCTTGATATTCCAGACAATAAACACAGGATTACTTTGACGTGCTCCCTCTTCTCAGTAATTCTCATCTCTTAGTAAAACACTCAACTTGAGCTAACGAGGAAGCTTCTATGTGGGTCGATTATCTGCTAGAAATAATAGCTAGATATCCCTCAAATTTTCTTCCTTCATTTAAAAATGGGGGAAAGACACTTTTGATAATAAACTCGTAGATACTCCCAAATAGGCAAAATAGATTTTCTTTGTATCTAAGTCTTTTCGACAAGTCCACATAAATAGCACCTAGTACACTCTGTAAAGTGGTTGGTGTTAGGAAGGGTGTCAAACCGTCCAACCCATGTCAGCATGGAAAACTGATGTTAAATGATCAAGATGATGGAAAGAAAGTCCTGTCACTTATCAAGATGGGAAAGAAACAAATATTCTTTGAACTTAATTGATATATTTAATCAAGAATAATATTTCCCCTCATACACACTCGGTCACATATTGAAAATTGTATAGCAACATGAAAAATAAAAACTATAATCTATTTTAACATCTAACCTCCTCCATTACATAAAGTTCAACAAATTCATTCATATTCATGTAATGGAGGAGCTTAGATGTTAAAATGGATTATAGTTTTTATTTTTCAATTTGCTATACAATTTGTCTCGTACAAAAAGACTCAGATATTCATAATAGAAAATCATAATAGTCATATCTGTACTCGTCAGTAGCTGATATAAAAACTAAAAAAGACATTAGAAGTACATAGATTTTCTCTTAGTTATCGTTTTAGGATTATTGTATTCATTCTTGCAGTCATGTCTATTTGAATCAAGATAAAAAAATATATATTAAGTGGGTGCTGATATATGTAATATTAAACACTGACAGTCTCTCTATGTCTGTCTATGTAAAGCTTCTTAAATGAATTATATTACTGATCAGGCTGTATTTGTATGTATGATGAGGAATCCCAAATAAGGAGGTGAATAAAATTTATAATTCAAGTATTTATTGTAAATAATAGGTTTAATCATGTTTTTAAGAAAATTTAGAAATAAATACAATATGAGTAATAAGGTCTAAATGAAGTTTAAATAAGGGGGGATTACTTACGTTATAAACTTATATAATCAGATACATACCCATACAGCCATATATACATATATGTACACATTTATACATACATAGACACATATATATATACACACACAGACATACATGCATATACAAATACATCTGTACATGCGTGTACAGCCCATATACCTATCCCTACATACATATGCACACGTATACTCGCTCATTAGATACTTATATACAAGTAGCTAGGCATATGCCCATGTTTCACTGCCATGTAGCATGGCTGTTCGTACACATGCATCATACAGTCTGCCTTTTACTCTGAGTGAGAGGCCCTTTGTCGCCAGCAGAGGTAAGAGCTCTCTGAGCTTTGCCCAGGCTATTCTTATTATAGCAGCTACACTTTCAGCGCACCCTCCCCCACTACTAACTTGGTCTCCCAGATAGCGGAAGCTATCAACTACGTCTAGTTTTTCCTTGTCTTTAAAATAGTTGAATACCTAGTGATTAATTAATCCTCAATATAATATGTCAGAAAAGAAGATAAGATGGTCATAGCTTGAATAACAAGCTACAAAAATTTTACACAAAGTGCAGGACTTTTTATTTTGTATGTTCTCTTTGCTATTGAAGGAGAGTAGGTTTTATATTTCAATTGAAGGATGTTCTGTTGGATTATTTTCATGGAAGTTACGCTGGTCTGAAGTGCTATCTGTAGATAATGCCTGTATGTAAAAGAATGAAGATATTGGGATCAGTACAAATAATTATACCCCCTCCTTAAATTTGGTGGGTATGTTAGAAATCATTAATATTATTCAATAAGGAGTTCCAAAACTAAATATTTAACTTTTCTTCAGGTATCAGCAGAGTCTGAAAGCATGGTTTCGACAGAAGGTATGTTTTTAAAATTTCTGTAAATTTAAAGTCAACTTATTTATTTCTGTCATAAAACGCAGAACTATTTTTATTGAAATATGCTGATATATGAAATCATTCGATAACTTTAAGAAATATATCTTGTTTTAATTGTCTTCATCTTTTTAATTTCATCTTTTTTTCTCCTTTTATCTCTCTTTTACTATGATTTCCTGGAGTGAAATGATAGTGTTGGTACTGAAGTAGGTTTTAGCACATATAATGAAAATCTGTACATTGCTAAGGAGGTCTAATGACATCAAAATAAGTCTTCAGTTGTCTCCATTATTTGACTCCTGTTATTAGTCAATGAGTTATTTTTCTTCTTTTTTTTTTTTTTGCTGAAGTATATCTTTCTTGTTAGTTTTTAGATACCTCCGTTATTAGATATGTTAACACTTTAACTATCATCGCAAAGATTGATGTTCACATTTCAGTTTGGTTTATCTCTGAGGAAACACATGAAGTTTCTACAAAAATCTTGCACCAATATACTAGTCAGTTAGTGAAAATGAAGAATTTGTCTTTTATCTACTTAACACTAAAGCAAACGGAGTTAAACATTAACCTGTGGACCATTGTAAGTTGTTTAAAAATAGATTTGAATGGGTATCAGACAATATTTTCATATCTAATGCTTTATTTATATCCTGATTTCCTGTAGCTATGGAGTAATTATATTATTCTACCTACAACAATGCATTATATCCTTGGGCAAGTTACATCAATCTAACTAAATTATTCCTATAATGAAATACTTACTAACAAGGGATCTTCTACATGGTCGCTAGGCTTGCTAAAAACAGTAGACAAATCTTCTTCAGCTCATTCTCTACCATCTGAGAAAAAAATGAGGGTCATATTGGATTGTGTAGTTAGATGTTAAATGCCTGTAAAAAGATTGAGACAGTCATGATTAGAAAGCCTTTGGTCATAAGTTTGTTCATTCAGTGCTGATTTGGAGGCTACATGATAACATTTATAACAACATGTATGATATGTAAAATTGCCAACAAGGGAGAAGACATCTAAAACAGTAAAAAGAAATCAATGTCTCATAAGCTGTTTCTTTCAATTTTTTGTTTGAAAACTATTACATACATCTCCTTATTTCTTAGATGTCAAAAGAAGAATTTGATACGGAAGCTCGGAAAATGCTAAAGGCTGACATGGGTAAGCTGCAAAAACCTATTGTTACCATAATTTATTGACATTCTCCATGTATGCATTAATTAAACATATTGAATGTCACAGTCTCTTTTGCTGCTATTTCCAGTTTGCTTTTGGGTTTTTTTCCCCCTTTTTTGTTATCTCAAGTTTTTTCATTTGTTCACTCATTGTCAAAGAGTTAATCAAATTTTTAAAATGATCAAAGGATTTAAAAGTATATTTTATGTAAAGATTTGTGTTGAATTAACTTATATTATTCAAATCAATATTTTTTTCTATTAGTTATTGACATATCTCTGAAATTTGCTGCTCAGCCACTTGCATGTTAATTGGATCAATTGGAACTCTTGCGGGATCAATTGGAACTCTTGTTGTCATAACTGATTGAGTGCCAGTTATAAATGAATAATAAATAAAAGAAATATATAATTTACATGAACTTACTGCCACTGTTTCTCATACATTTTTTCTTACAATTCTCAGTTTGTTTGTTTTCATCTTTTTCAGTTCACTTACACAACCGCTTCCTTTTATCCATTTTAGCCAAATGTCAAGTCTTAAGTAATACACCAGGTAAAATTCTATTATTTCTTCTTCTCCATTAAAAATGTTCTTGGTTCTTGTAGCAAATGTTCTTTGTGATAAGTCATAGCCACATAGATAAGAAGTTTGCTTTGCATTTATGCAGTTCTAGGTTTAATCCTACTGTGTAGCACCTTGGACAAGTATCTTCTATACAAAACTCCCAATTGACCAATGTTTTATAAAAGGAATTTGGTAAGCAGAAACTCTTTAGAAATATGCCATGTGTGAGTGCATATGTTGTGTATGTCATGTGTGAGTGCATATATATTTATACATGCACATATATCATTATCACCATCATTTAATGTCCAAGTTGCCATGCAGTGGGACTGAGCTTGAAACTGTGGTTGGAAAGCAAACTTCATGACCACGGAGCCACAACCACACAGTCTTGGGTTCAGTTCCACTGCATAGCATCTTGGGCAAATGTCTTACACTACTTTTGAACGGATTTGGTAGATACATACTGAAAGAAGCCTGTTATTCATCATAGTCCTCCAGGCAATAACAGAGAAATTCAAGACAGGATGCCCCTGGAAGCTTCTCTTTGATGATGACCTTGCTCTAGAGGAGAAGTTTCAGGTGTGGAAGCAAGGACTAGAATTGAAGGGCCTTAGAGTCAACCTAGCAAAAAAACCAAAGTCTTAATAAGTAGGAAGGCAGACAAACCACGAATCCCTTCAGATAGATGGCCCTGTGTGATCGGTAGAAACTTCATAAGATGTACCCAGTGTAAGCTATAGACACATAAGTGCAGCAATATCAAAGGAAGGCTAACTGGGAAGAAAGTTTTTGTGTGTGGTAAATGCTCAGGACCAATAAACACTGAAAATGTGCCGAAAAGACTCCATCACATTCCAGGGAGAAAACTACAAGTAGTTGATAGCTTCCATTACCTAGGTGACCAAGTCAGTAGCAGTGGGGCCGATGCTCTGAAAGTGTAGTTGCTAGAATAAGAATAGCCTGGGCAAAGTTCAGATAGCTCCTACCTCTGCTGGTGACAAAAGGCCTCTCACTCAGAGTAAAAGGTAGGCTGTATGACGCATGTGAGCAAGTAGCCATGCTACATGGCAATGAAACATGGGCTGTGACTGCTGAGAACATGCGTAAGCTTGCAAGGAATGAAGCCAGTATGCTCCACTGGATATGTAATGTCAGAGAAAAGTTGGACTTAAGAAGCATCAGATGTGTACAAGAGAGACGACTTCTTTGGTGTGGTCATGTGTTGCGTATCAATGAGAACAGCTGTGTGAAAAAGTGTCGCACCCTAGCAGTAGAGGGAACCTGTAGAAGAGATAGACCAGGAAGACCTGGGATGAGGTGTTGAAGCATGACCTTCGAACATTGGGCAATGACAAATGACCGAGACCTCTGGAGATATGCTGTGCTTGAGAAGACCTGGCAAGCCAAGTGAGACCATAACCGTGGCCTATGCCAGTGCAGCATAACCAGCCTATTCAAGAGTACCCTTTAATCACTGGGCAATAAATTGTGCTTGCAAAGACCTGTTGTGGCAAGTGAAATCATTGTAGTGGCCGATAACAGTACCACCTGATTGACACCTGTGCCAGTGCCGCCTGACTGGCTCCTGTGCTGGTGGCACGTAAAAAGCTCCATTCAAGCATGATCGTTGCCAGTGTCGCCTGTCTGGCTCCTGTGCCAGTGGCACGTAAAAAACACCATTTGAGCGTAGTCGTTGTCAGTGCCACCTGACTGGCTCCTGTGCTGGTGGCATGTTAAAAGCACCATTTGAGTGTGGTTGATACCAGTCCTGCCTGACTGATCCTCATGCCGGTGGCACGTAAAAAGCACCCACTACACTCTCGAAGTAGTTGGCGTTAGGAAGGGCATCCAGCCGTAGAAAGTTTGCCAGATCAGATTGGAGCTTGGTGCAGCCTTCTGGCTCGCTAGCCCTCAGTCAAATCGTCCAATCCATGCCAGCATGGAAAGCGGATTTTAAACGATTATGATAATGAGGATGATGATGATGTATATTGTGTGTGTTTTACTCTCACCCTGTCTTGACATTGCATAGTAGTTGTGAGTGAGTGTCACTGTAATAGAAGCAGTATAATTTATTTTCAATATTCTGTGCAAACATGTCTGGCCATGGGGAAATATCTTGCTTGAAAACAAGTAAGGGTTGGTTGCACGAAGGGCATTCAACCATTGGAAATCTGCCTAAATAAACTACTTACAGTATGTGAGCATAGAAAAGCAGAGTTCAAAATGATGATGAAAGGGGGAGTAGCAAGGAACAATTTAAGGAACTAAAAGAAAAGCTAGACATCAGGTATATGTAGCACAGAGCAAAGCCACAAGTAAGAGGCTGGTCAGTGTTCTGCTACAAGGCAGTCAGAGGTGTGAAGTGTTCCAGATTACAAAGTAGTGTGTCAGAGTGAATCAGGATACTTTTGGTGAACAGTGTCTACAGAATGCTATTGGCACATTTGCCCTCTCTGATAGGGAAAAGAAAGTGATATGGAGATATTATAAGAATTTGTTGAATAAGAAGAATACAAAGAGGAGAGAGGGCCAATAGAAGGCCCAGTTATTGTATTGAATTGAAAGCACAAATAAGCACAGAGAAAGCACTTAAGACAAAGTTAGTTGATGAGATGCTGGAAAATATCCTGCAGAGTAGGATAGTCAAGTAGAAGGTGGTGTCATGTTCAATGAATTGCATAGCAGTATCACCATTGACAATTGCAACAAAGGGGTACATTAAAAGAAGAAACTAGAGAGGCATCAAACTTATGGTCCAAGTTATGAAAGTAACAGAAAATGTTTTAGATAGCTGAATAGAAATAAAATTAGCTTAGATAAGATGCAGTTTGAGTTTGTAGCATGATGTGTTACCACAATATCTTTTTCCTTTTAAGACAACTTCAGGAGAAATTCTTAACTAAAAGCAAGCTACTATATCTAGGACACTTTGGCTGTTGTTAGCTAAATAAATTAATTTTACTTTGGCTGTTGTCAACTAAATGGATTTATTTTACCAAGTATTGAATTAGGAATGTGAACCACTCACTATGAAGTTCTGAAGTGTTTGTTTAAATGTAGTTTTTAAATGACCTTTAAATATACAAATGGCCATGTTGTAGTTTTTCTTTTATCTGATGTGACAAATATCTACATGTTGTATTGCAGCGCCTGCAGAGAAATCACCAAGTGCCTCCAATTCTTCTCCAAAACAGAAACCTAAGTTAAAAAGGAAGGCAGCAACTGCAACAACAAATAGAAACAATTATACAGTAAATTATATAATATTTTTGTTTACTTCTATCTCTGATCTTTTATTTTTGTTTTAAATCTCTCTCTTTTTTGATTATCTTATTGTTTGATATATGCATATCTAAATGTTACAGTTATAAAAATTAAAGAAAAAGATAGTATTTAATAAATAATGCAGAATTTATTCATATATTTATTTAAACTGAAATTTTTAGTCATGATTCAAGTCTAAGTTGGGAAATATATCTACCTTTTACAAGCTGGTATGGATGAGACTTCTTGAAGCAGTATTCAATGGTCAGATACTTTTCCTGACACCAGTCCCTACTTGTTTTCAAATAAAGTACTTTATTCCATATCTCTGCATGCTGAACTACTAAGCTATCAAACATTTTATTTATGTGGAACAGAAGGATGTCACTGTTATCCACCTAATGTCAGATGCAAAGATACATGCAAACATATAGACACACAGATCACGATATGAAAGTTACCGAAAGAGTTATAATGTAATTGATTAGTATGAGAATTAAGATAGATGTGATGCAGTTTGGTTTTGTACTTGGAAGAAGTACTATTAATACAGTCTTCCTTGTGAGACAGCTGCAAAAGTATCAAGTCTTGAGTAAAGCCCTGTACAAGTACGCGCACACACATCATCACATAATGTCTGTTTTCCATACTGGTATGGGTTGGATGGTTTGACCAGAGCTGGTAACCTGAAGAGCTGCACCAGGCTTCAGTCTGATTTGGCATGGTTTTTATGGATGGATGCCCTTCCTAATGCCAATCACTTTACGTAGTGTGCTGGGTGCCTTTACATGGCACCACACAAGTGCTTTTATGTAGCACTGGAACAGGACTCTTGCAGGCCAATCCTCTTCACCAGTGGGAGTGGCCTTAACATTTCTGCTGTGAAGTTGAGGTTTTGTTGAGTACAGGAAGGCACTAGGTATCTCGGTCAACCACTGCATATGGGATAGAATTGCTCTTAACTATAGGTGTGAATAGTTCGGCTTCAATAAGGCAGAGGTGTGGTATACTTGGAGCCTTGAATCTGTGGATATCACCTTGTTATTCAACTTATTATTTATATATTTGATCAGCTCTGACCTGGGGCTGCACAATATGCTAAATATATTTATGTCCAAGTCAATGGTCTTATATGGGGTGTTTGTAAGAATTTGGTCACAGACATTCATATCAAAGAAATCCTAACAAAGAGCCTCAATGTAGTTGCTCGAAATGCTAGAAATAGCAGTCAAATTCATCAAAATCACCCTACTATCTTATGTAAAGGAAGAATACTCTAGATAATGTAGTTCTAAATAAATCTTTTACAGACAAGATAGTCACAAATGGAATGCCTTTGATCATAGTCTTGCTTAATCTAAGTTCACCTGGAACTACAAGCAATATCAATATCAAAATTCAATAGTTTTTGAAAATATTTTACTTCTGACGCCCTCTCTCTTTTTGGTTAACTTTATTTAACTATAAATTTATTAATCATCTATAGTATACTTAATTTCATTTATTAGCTACAATAATCTGCATTAGTATTGTTATCTAAAAAAAAAAAGACTATTTTTGTAACATAATATTGTTAAGTCTTATTTTATTTACTAATTTCAGCAAAAATTTATACCTGTGAATCCTATTTCTTATGCTCCAGTTGTTAGTCCACGCAGTTTGGAAGATGACATAAATGTTGGTAAGTTTCAAAGCTTTGAGGTAGGAGGGGAATGGAATTTTTTTTTTTTTTTTTGTAAATTTTCCTAGTATTCTTTTTATATTCCATTATTATAAAATTTTGCAATAATGACAATTCTCTTCTGTAAAAATTTCAACTGTTGTTCAATCTTTTGCAACCAACTTCTCTATCACATTTTCCCCTAATGATGGTTAGTGTGAAACTAACAAAAATAAATTGCAATTCCATTGCACCTGGAATTCTGATACAGATTGTGAACCACATTGCAGTACTAAATAGTAGTTGCGATGTAAAGTGTAAGTCTTTTGTATCTACATCCCAAGTTCTATCCTATATTCTTATCAAAGTATAAGTTCTCTCTAACGTATTTATTTAGAAGGTTGGAAAGTTGATCCTGCAACGATCAGATACTCTCACATCAAAGTTTTTACCTTTTCTTCCATTTCCAGTTCTCTTCCTACTATTAATTCTTCTGGTTGTAATTTAACGATGTTGTGTCCATGTAAGCCAGGTATATGCAATAAGCAAAGTAATGTGTTTTGGTTCAGGACACACAATATAGTGGCTCTAATGTGAACAGGAATATATAATTATTTATCTAATATCTTAACCTCACCTCTCAGTTCCTCTTTCTGTTTTTTGTAATATAGGTTAAAGCATCATCTGTAAGAAAATGCTTTGTTTGTATATATATATATATATATATATATATATATAGTTCATTTGTTTAATGCCTATTTTCCATGCTAAAATGACTTAGATGAAACTAACTTTTGAGGCAGAATTTATATTGTTGGATGCACTTCTTGTTACTTACTTACTTTTAACTGATTTACAAGTAGTTCCAGAGAAATTTGAAAGTGCACAAAGAGATAGTGGATGATTTTGCTGACAGGAAATATCAAGAGACTTAACTAATTGTAGCCTAACCAAAAAATGATGGTGTCACCATCTGTGCCCATAATTCAGTGTTGTTTTGGAGATATACACACAAGCATGCATGTATACATACATATATGATGGGCTTCTTGCACTTTTCCATCTACTAAATTCCCACAAAATGCATTGGTTAATGAAGGGCTATAGTAGGAGACATTGCTTAGTGGGACTGAACCCAAAATTACATGAAAGAGGCAAACTTCTTGAGTACACAGCTTATGTGTGTGTGACTATATATTTATATGTGCATAGATAGACAACTATAGCAGCAAAAATCATGTAAAAACAGACATTGGATCTTAATGCAGTCTTCTAGCTTATTGGAGCCTGAAAAACCATCCGATTCATGCCAGTATTAAAGACAGATTGAATGATGATGATGAGGCACATGTATGGCTGTGTGATTAAGAAATTCACTTCACAAATACGTAATTTCATGTTCAGTCCCACTGTGTAGCACCTTGGGCAAGTGTCTTCTACTATAGCCCTAGGCCTGCCAAAGCCTTGGGAGTGAATTTAGTAGATGGAAACTGAAAGAAGTCCACCTTGTGTATATGTGTGTCTTCTTGTCTTCATATTGTACAATAATTTTAAACAAGGGTCATGGTTCATAAAATCAGTATTGTTCATTTCCAATCTTCCATGAAAACATGTCAGAACTTGGGGAAATAATACTTTACTTGGAAACAGGTGAGGGTTGGCAGCTGAAAGGTCACCTGGCTGTAGCAATATCTGCCTCAATAAATTTCATCTGGTTTATGCAAGCATGGAAAAAAATGGGTATTAAAACAACAATGGTATGTATTATGTATTTACTTACATGGGCACATACCAACACAAGCATAAATAAAGTATTTTATTTTATTTTGTAAGGGTTTTCTTCTCGAGAAGCAACATTACCAGATATTTCCATGGTTCATGGTCGTATGTATGTTTGTGCCTGGGAGAATGGCCTCGATGATGTGGCTGAGAATGCTGTAAAGTTTGTCATGACAGCGGTAGAAGTAAGTATTTTTTTACTGATATCCCTTTTTTTTTTCAGAAGATTTTTTTTTGTTAAGCATGTTCCAGGTTCTAATTTTTCAACTATATTGAAACTCCATAAGAGTGTGTTATATTGAAACTGTACTACTGAATACCTTTGTCTAAAATGTGAAACTTCACAGCAATAGTTCTGTCACCCTGATAGGTGAGACTACACTATTTCTCACTTCTGTTGACAAACAAATTATCAAAAATAATAATGTCAAGCAGACTGTTTATCTCATCAGATGTTGGATTTAATTTAAACAAGCTGTTTCAATAAATGTTCTCCATAACAGTTAAAATGTGTCTCAAAAATAAACTGTTGGCTTCTGGTTTTTCTAATGTATTTTTGAACGACAATCTTTACATGATGTCAAAAGATTAAAGCTTTATTGTATCATCTTGACACATGTCAGTACTAAATTATCTTTGTCTCTTTATGTCACTATTTCTGTAGAGTATAGAAGTCAGCAATGAATTGTGTGAGAGATTGGAAAAAGGATGATATTCTTAATATTTGCAGGTGTAATGGTATATGGCTGTGAAGTTAAGTTGTTGAAACACATGGTCATAACTTCAAATCTTATAACTGTTGTGTTGTGCTTATGAGCAAGATGCCTAAATCTTCTTGCTCTAGTTTACCTAACTGAATATGAAGCAGGTTTTACTCTTACTTCACAGTTGAGAGGTTAACTCTAGGGAGCACAGCCATTCAACAATTAAACTGTTCCGATCTTGGAAGGGTTGACATAAAATAGTCTAACAACAAAAAAAAGGTATAGAAATAGGGAGGAAAAGGCAAAAATTCTTTCTCATTAGAAATTTTTTTATTGTAACTATGCTATCATAACTGATTAAGCATTGGTTTAAAGACAAGGGTCAAACCTGCTGCATGTGAAGTATACATTCTGATACTACTGTTAGACTGTCTTACTTATATTTTATTCTAATAATATCCGTCATGTCTCACTCTTTGAAACTAAACAGTTTTTGTATGGAATCAAAATAAAAATCAGTTTTTATTTTGAGTCAAATATCTGTGGTTTCAGCTCTTCCAATGTTTACCATTGTGTAGCATGGAGTTGATGTTATTGTGATGATAGATCTTCCATCGGTTTCAACAATGAGCATTCTGTTGTTCAATCAACTAACTACCCACACGTTAAATTTATGTAACTGAGTATTCTACACACATGTACTCTAAATGCAATTTTCAGGTCGAATCAGCCTATCAAAACAATGATACAAAATATTATGAAATTGGATGTTTAATTGTTGATATAATCTATCTGATGGGCTTCCACTCATTTTCTGTCCACATAATTTCACTTATAAGGCTTGAGTTAACTTGAGGCTATAGTAAAAGACACATGCCCAAGATGCTATACGGTACTATTGAACCTAAGGCCTCATGATTATGAAACAAACTTTGAAACCACTCAGCCATGCCTGCATCCGCAAATGTAGAGCCAATATAAAAATCTGTTACCAAGTACTGATGGTCTACATTTCCAAAAGTATTATTTTCATTAATTACTCTATATTTTTAACATCTGCTTTAAATTTAAATAGCATTAGTGTAGGTGAAAAGAATTAAATTCTGTTAATGTTAATCCCCTGGTTAACCTTTATTTTTCAGAGTCAACTTAAGGACATCATCGTGAAGGTGCTAGGGCGTAAAAGTGGTTATAAACTCCGAGAAAAACGTTTTAAATATTCCATTGGTTGTGATGTTCCTAATCCATATTTACGCCGATCCCAGCTGAAAACAAACTATTTCCGTGAAAGGTGATTATCTTATTTTAATATCATTTCTACAATTGTTTAACCATATCCTCGCTAGAACTCCCATTTAATATATTTGATTCTAATATCTATATTCTATAAACTAGTAATTGGCCCATTTGAAAACTAACCAAAAATCTATAAATGTTATCTGATAACTTTAAAGCTTTAAAATAGATTACTCATATTTATTACATTTTCTCTTTATTGAAACAATTATTGTTCTCAGCCTAATTTGATATATTTTATACTGTTATTTAAATAATTCCTTCTAACAATATTGCTATATTTATTGTAATCATATACTGATATTGGTGAGGGCACATGGCCTAGTAGTTAGGGTGTTGTATTCATGATTGCAAGATCATGGTTACACTTTCTGAACCAGGTGGTGCATTGTGTTCATGAGAAAATTACTTCGTCTCACATTGTTCTAATCATTTCAACACCTGATGTGTGGTACACCATGCACCTGTTCAGGCAATGTCGATTTGATTGAGGGAATGAGCTAATGTACAGCACAGACATCTGATCGTTACAAGCAAATTTATTCGTGCAAGGTGTTCAGGAAGAAATTGCAGAACTGTATTTCTCAGACAGCAAGAGACTACTATCAAACTGATATTGACCTATTATACTTTGGCAGCGATGCAACAGAAATATCTAACAGTGGAATTCAGATGCCAACCATTCGTTTGTCAGAAGAAGCAGCAGAATTGGAAGCTATACAACAGCTTGCTTCGGTATCAGTAAATGAACAGATGCAGAATGACAAAGGACCTATAACATTATTTCATCTTTTAGATGCATTACAAGTAAGGCTTTGTTATTATTATCAGTTTTATCATTTACATTTGCCTTGAAGAGTAATGTGGCAAATATAATATCCTATACTTGCCAATATTGCATTCACTTAAAAGCCATCAAGTTTTTAAGTGAATACAATGCTCACTATATTTGTGTAACTGCAAATTAATTAGTACTAATTAATTTGCAGTTACACAAATTTGTGTAACTGCATGGAAAGTAAACATTAAATGATGATGATAATTAATTCAGTGGTTGGACAATATAGATTTGATTGGTAAAACTGAAAATTGAATTTTGTTAAGTTGGCAAGGCAAGAGTAAAGATGTTTCCAAGAAGCAAAGGAATAATTTTATTGTTTAATTCATCCAATTTTTCTGTGAAGAACTTTTAATAACTAGTATTAGACATTATAAGTACCAATTTGAGACAGAAAAAATTAACAGGGTCATTGAAACTTATGTCTTAAGTTGGTACTTATTATGTTTAATGTCATTTACATTAAAAATATTAAATTCATAACCTTAGTAATTATTTTAGTGACATATGCCTGTATGAAACAAACTCAAATTTTATTATATTCTAAAATTGTCATTTTATTTTATTATTCCAGTTATACAGGAATGTTATCCCATCACACTCAGTTTATGTTCCAGCTGTGGAAAAAACTATACATCAGCTAAGTCATTCCACTCATGAAGAGTTAGAACAAGATGTCATTCACCATCAAGAAGTGAATATCAAACAACAGTTGGCTAACCAACAATACCAATTACAATTAGTTCTCTAATGCTGTAAATTTCTTATCCATCACTACTTTCTTCTCTTCATCAACTGATCCCTTCATCAGCTGACTCTTATATCTGTTTCCAATGAAATGACAATTATTATTTTGCATAATCTCCATTGTTAACTTAATTATTGTTGTTCCCTTTCAACAATGTCAACATGTGGATTTCATGTTTTATATATTTAGCTTCTTGCAAGCTGCCTACCATTCTGAGAACCTGTTTTAATGTTCTGGAGATACTGTGTTTAGACAATTGACATTTACAGTATTTTCATATTTTGGTAATCTTGCAAGTTCTAATTATTACTAAAAGAATGTTTTGCAGTACGTGAGGTGGAGTTAACAGATTCATTGTGGTACAGTGGCTTGAAAATTCCGGTCTTCAGCAACATGACAGTGTTTATAATGGTGGTGATGATGATAATGTTCTGAAGAACTTTAATCACCAATTATGGTCTTTTATTGTAAGGAAACAGCTACATGTTTTCACTCTTGATAGAGAAAAATATTTCAACTTATTTGATGTTAAATCTCTAGTTGATTCTGTTTTACAATATTCTTGTCTACAAAAAAACAATCATTTTCTTTTGTATGTGTTTGTATTCTTTGTTTTTCATTTTTTTAATCTTTCATCTATCTTAGTAAATTAATCTTTATTCTCATATGATAAAGTAAAACAAGAGTAACTCTAAAAGAGAACTGACCAGAAGTAGTTAATAGTGACTCGTGATTTTAATGTAAAACCGGTTGTGATTTAAAACAGTTGCCTGCTGTAGAACTGCCATCAACTACATAATGTTTTTGGATAATTTATTTGCCAAGAGTTGTCACCATTTGTATGAAATCATGTGAATATTACATTATCTGTAAATTTAGTAAATATTTTGACATTATTGGAAATTGTAATTGATACAATTATGAAACTTGTGTAACAATCTTTAAAAAAAACAAAGTTCAATGGATAGGGTTTTTGCAATTGGAATTTTATAAAGAGAAGCTTAAAAAGTGTAAATATCATAGCAAGTTTACTAAATGTTCTCATTGATGGTTTCTATTGAATATTTTGTGTAGAATGCAGATATTGGACAATTAATTGTAACTATTACTGACAACAAATGAAACTACAAATATATAAAATACTTGTTCAGTGATTATTTAAAAATGTGATAAATTTAGTGATCCAGTGCATATCAGCTGGATACATTTCTTTCATTAAGGTCCAGTTTGAGGATATTGAACTCCACTTTGTGATGTTTTAATTTTTTTTTTCATATATATTCATACAAAAAATACCTCCAGTTCCATTTTTTAATTGAGAGCACCTTCAACTTATTTTGAAATGCTAAGATTTTGTTGAGATTGAAATATTCCAGCATTTAGTGAAAGTTTGATCAAGTTTAAATATCCCTGTAGTAAAATTTGATTGATTTGTGCAAGGTTTATTCAAAGTGATCAGTATTATTTTTTTTTTTTTTTAAGTCTGTAAGTTCTTTTTACTTTTGCACATGAGAAATTAAATCCTCACAGATTCACAGAAATAGATGCTTTTAAGAAATGGGTTATAATTTTACTACACCAAAAACTGTTAACATTGTCTAGCCATTTTGATCAAGTACTGTTAATTCTCAAGATAGCTTTCTACCTCACCAATGCAGCTTTTATATTGATCAATAACTTGTCATTTTCTTTACATACTTTAATGGCCTTGGTTTCTCAAGGTTGAACAAGCAAGTTTAGTCTTATATGTCATTCCTTGATTGTGTTGCCACCTATTTTAGATCATGCTCCCATCAACAATATTTTCAACTGATATGTTATAAGACAGAAGATTGGATGAAGATTTTGATATTTGGTAAGGATTAAATTTATAGTGATTTTTTTCAACTCCAAGTTTTTGTAAATGTCAGGTCAATGTTGAACCAGGAGACCTGTGATCAAAGGTGTTTCAGTTATGGCCATTGCATTTTATATTCAGACTTAGTGTATCTAGGATTGCATGTTCCAATGTTTCTTTCCTTTTTTAAGACAGTAAGTCAAACTTACTTTTTATGAAGTTTGGCTGCTCCTTTTACTAGATCAAGTGACTGTGTAGAGGCTCCCTTGGTGGCTCATGTAACTTTACTTTTATCAGGCGAATCTATTTACTGTCATTGTGTCAGAATAATTAATGTGAAAAAAAATAATTCTTTTCACATATGGTTGAAAAATATGATTGTAGAGAGCTGTTGTTTTACAAACATCTAGTCCTTGATCTTACAAATTGAGCAATCTATCCTAAAAAAAAGTGACATAAAACCTAATAGTTTTGCGCATCAACAACAATTAGTACGTAGAAGAGAGATCAAGATGTTCAGTTGCTGTGTTTTTGTCTTTTACCCTTTGTTTCTCAATAACCAGAACATGAACTGTGTAATGGAATAACATTCCCCTCTACCCAGACCACTTGTCTCTCTCTTCTCACAATTCGTCCTGTGTCTCCTCAATTCTGCACTAAACACTTTTTTGGTGTTTCCTCCTCAAAACTACAGCACTTGCAGAATTCTGTCTTTACCCATATTTTCCTGACAGAACAGAACATCAATGTCTTCTGATCTTACCAGTGTTGAGGACATGTCAAAGACTTACTTTGACTAAAATATAATGAGAAAATTGTTATTGACTCTAAAAATAGGGGATATCAGATTAAACTCTACAGTGTTTACGTTCTGAGTTCAAATCTTGCTAAAAGGTAGCCCTCTTGCGTAATATAAAATAAATGCTAGTCAAGAAATGGCGTTGATTAAAACAAATACAGCCTGTCCCAAAATTAGTGACCTTGTGCCATTGTCAGAAATCATTGCTTTTCTATTTGGAATTGCCTCAAGAAAGGCTCAGACAAAAAGTTTGAAGAGAGTGGAGAATTGCATTAAAATAGTTAATAAAAAATTTTAACGAAATATAAGAACCAAAATAAAATATAGGAAATGTGATGAGAATCATCATCATTTAACATCCGTTTTCCATACTGGCATGGGTTAAGCTGTTTGACTGAGGTCTGGAGAGCCAGCAGCACCAGGCTCCAATCTGATGTGGCAGAGTTTCTACAACTGGATGCCCTTCCTAACGCCAACCACTCTGAGAGTGTAGTGGGTGCTTTTTATGTACCACTGGTACAGGAGCCAGTCAGGCAGGCCTGGCATCAATCATGTTTGGATAGTGCTTTTTATGTGCCACTGGCATGGGGGCCAGTCAAGAGGTACTGGCATTGGCTTCGTTCAGGTGGTTCTGGCATTGATCACGCTCGGATGGTGCTTTTCACATGCCACCGGCATGAGAGTCAGTCAAGAGGCACAGGCCACAGCTACGATATTGGTTTTCCTTGACTCAGCAGGTCTTCTCAAGCATATCATAGCACCCGACGCATCAGGGTTACTCTTAACTGGGTCGGACATGCATGGCTGCGATCTCACTTTAGTTGCTGGGTTTTCTGAATCACAGCATATCTCCAAAGGTCTTGGTCTCCTGTCATTGCCTCTGTGAGGCCCAGTGTTCGAGAGTCATGCTTCACCACCTCATCCCATGTCTTCCTGGGTCTACCTCTTCCACAGTTAGGGAGTGGCACTTCCTCACACAGCTGTCTTCATCCATACGTAACAAATGACCACACCAGTACAGTCATCTCTCTTGTACACCATATTTGATGCTTCTTATGCCCAACATTTCTCTCAGGGCGCTTATACTCTGTAGTGTGTGCACACTGACATTACACATCCAGCAGATCATACTAGGTTCATTTCTTTCAAGCCTACGCATGTCCTCAGTAGTCATGGCCCATGTTTCACTGTTGTGTAGTATGGCAGTTCACACATGCATCATACAGTCTACCTTGCATTCTGAATGAGTGGCCCTTAGTTGCCAGCAAAAGTAGGAGCTCCCTGAACATTACCCAGGCTGTTCTTATTATAGTCTTAGAGCAACCACCCCCACTACAGACTTGGTTGCCTAGGTAGCGGAAGCTATTAACTACTTCTAGTTTCTCCCCGTGGTGTGTGGGAAAAACTATCTTCCCAGTTAACCTTCCTTTGATATTGCTGCATCTTTTATGTGTCCATAGCTCACACTGGGTACATCGTGTGGAGTTTCAACCCCCCAGCATTAATAAAATGAAATAAAAGAAGAGGATAATATAACTGATAAAAAATATTCAAATGTAGAAAACCACCAATGTTAGAGAAGGTATTTGTTAATTATGATTTTAAGCAAATCAAAATCATGTTAGTCAGGAAAACACCAGGGAGAAGTTTATTCCACAATTCAGCTGTTGGTGGGGGGGATGGCAGCTTTGTGCATAGAACCTGCTGTATGTCAATAAGACACCCAAGAAGCAAAAGTGCTATTTACTAAATTTGGCAAACAGTTCTTATGGTGCACTCCAAGACCAGCAGAAAAGAGAGAATGCAGCTTACCTGAATACCTACTATGGAAGTGATGGTAGAAAGGGGCCAAACTGACAACATTTCATTGATGACAGTACAGTTGGACTAATGAAAAAAACTATGCATTTGATCTTGGCACTTAATCAAATGTTTACAATATTTGAAGGAACCCAGCAAAATGTGTGAACAGAATTCCATTTTATAGGTAAAGTTAGAAACTTTTCCTGAACAGTAGAATGAATCCATCATTCTAAATGTAATGTAGAAGTCTATCTTAAATCAGATGAGAATGAAAGATCTGAATCTCCATCTAAGTAATCCATCCTAGTTAAGTTGTATGGTTATGTTTATATCATTGCCAATTTTATGATTATATACAAAATATTAACTTAGTATCTTTATGAATTAGCATTAAAATTTTATAATAGCTGCGAAGTGGAGATACTTCACTGACTATAAGATAGTATATTCCTTAATGACCACCAGTATAATTTGTGTAAAAAGCAGATCCACTGTTGGTCTATTCTTCTCTGTCACCCATAAGTAGACTCTTGCCTTGAAAGAATTTAGTGAAAGCAATGTCATTGTTATCAACAAAGCTTTTGACCAGTTTGTCTTGCACTACCACTTAACTAGTGTTGGTGTGTTTATATCCCTGTAACATAATGGTTCAGTAAAAGAGACCAATAGAATAAGGATCAGGCTTTAAAACAAAGTACTGGGGTTGATTCATTTGACTAAAATTCATCCTGGTGATGCCCCAGCATGGCCACAGTCTAATGACTGAAACAAGTAAAAGAAAAAAATGTCTGGCATGTAAATTTCTTTTCAAAACCTCCTACTCATGAGCTCTATCAGTTTCTAATACCTTGGTTTGGTAGCTTCCTGTCAGATTAAACTACTGCTGTATATGTTGATGGAAATTTTATCTTGCACTCTCTTCTTTCCACACATCAATGACTTACTTTACACCATATCCAACAACACCCTTATGCAGATGACATTATCCTCCATTTCGCCCTGACATTCCCCAACCATGCATTATCCACTCACAGCCAAAATCCTACATTCTAAATCTACACTGACTCCATGAACAGAGACCTTGAAAGCATTCACCATTAGTCATGACAATCCTGTCCCTTTCAGTAGCAAGAAAATAAAAATGTTACTCCATCATTCTTAACATAATTTAGGCCACATCTCAATGACTTCCCTTTCTTTTTAGAGCCAGAAGATACTTCAATCCTCAACGATTATTGATATTTTTACAAAGTTCAAGAGGAACTTTAAACTCTAAATTACTGCCTTTTTTTCCAGACCCAACAAGTAAACGCAAAAAGAAAAATACTGTTTCAGTTATTGTTTTATGTCTGTAAGATGATTTAAAATGAAGTTTCAAGATTGTCTACTAAACAAATACAGATGTTTAAAAAAGTTACCAGATTTGGTATATGCTTTATCTTCAACTTTATACTGAATGCTCGAAACAAAGCTCTTCTGGACATCCTCTTCTTCGTACACCCAATTTCTTCATTGTGCACACACAATGTTTACATATGAAAACAACAAAATGCACCAACTCTAACAATTGACAAGAAGGCAAGTTGTCCCTAGGGTTTCTTCCATCACTCTCAAACCATGCACTCCAGGGCTAGCTTCTATCCTTCTCAAACTCATTTCTGTCTGTCTCTCTCCCTCTCATATATATATATATTTATATATATATTTATATATGGCCTCACCGAGGCGATGACTACTGACCGAGACCTTTGGAAATGTGCTGTGCGTGAGAAGACCCGGTAAGCCAAGTAAGATCGTTGCCAGTGCCCCTGGACTGGTTCTTGTGCGGGTGGCACATGAGATGCACCATTTTGAGCGTGGCCGTTGCCAGTACCGCCTGACTGGCTCCTGTAGGATTTTCGAGCGAGATCGTTGCCAGTGCCCCTGGACTGGCTTGTGCGGGTGGCACATAAAAGACACCATTTCGAGCGTGGCCGTTTTCGTGCGGGTGACACGTAAAAGCACCCACTACACTCTCTGAGTGGTTGGCGTTAGGAAGGGCATCCAGCTGTAGAAACTCTGCCAAATCAGACTGGA
>NC_068982.1:162892796-162901486 GCF_001194135.2 Octopus bimaculoides
TATATATATATATATATATATATATATATATATATATATATGTATATACACACACATACATATGAATTTATGTATGAAGAAAAGTGACATAAAGAAAAGTACAGTGAAATTGCCACAAGGAGTAAAGTATCATTTGATAGAGTCCTTCATCAGGGTTAAGATGACAGAGGGCGGAGGAAAGACAGCATAGTTCTACATCCTCTGTATTCAAGCAACTGACTGAAATTGACAGAGAACATAAGGTAATTTGAGCAGAGACAGAAAATAGTAGGAGGAAGAAGAGAAGCTGATGATGGGGAGGAGATTAAGGTAAGAATGGTGGTGAAGGATAAAAATTGGATTACTGAACTTAGAATGAATGGAGGAGTAGAAAGTAAAAATTCATTTAAACCAGATAACACCATTGTTCCAAGTTTGGATATGAAGTGGTCTCTGTTTCATTTAGTGTATGGATCCAAGACGTACAGAGATTGTTTCACACTGATAAATGTATAATGGAATCAGTCATTGTGTTAAAATGAATGACAACAGGTTGACCTGACATATGTGCTTTGAACACATATATGAAAGTGATGACCTGTTTCCACAATGTAAAGTGCACTAAAAAGTTTGCAGATGATGCATTATATGAGGTTGCAGGATGTGCAGCAGAAGTTTTGGATGATGAGGTATGGTGGCTTAACCCAGTGATGGTAGTAGCATTGTTAACGTAGAGGCAGGTGTTGCATCATTGGTGAATGCATCTATAAGTGCCTGGTTGTGTATGGCTACACTCTATAATGAATGAGTGCAGTATTTTTATGTTATTGAGTTCAGTGGTTGGTTGTATTTTACGTACTCTAGTATTACTGGTACAAAAGGCAAACTCAACTTTAATTTGTTATCAGTTAACCCTAGAAGAGCTTGATCACACACATAAAATCAAGTGTTCTAGACAAGCACCCCTTTTTTAGACAATCTGTTTCAGATTACATAAGGTATGCTCGCTTTTATAAAACAATAGGGAATTGAAAAAGCTTTGGCTTCTATACTTTGTAGGTTAAGAGACAATGTAGAACTTCTATTGTTAGCATATTATATTCCTACAGATGCAAGTAGTAGCCAAAGTAGAAATAAGCCAACTTGAGCATAACAGTTGTTGTTCTTCCGAACTTAATATTTGTGTCATGCATCCAAGCAGTGTTTGGCAGGTTAGGAGCTTTCTTTAATGACCACCAGTACAATTACTGGTACAAATTTGGTGAAAATAATGTCATGCTAAACATCAACAAAGATTTTGAGCATGTCTGGTCTATCAAAACTGACTACATATAGGCTCTATCTGCTGGACAGGTAGCTTCCAGTCAGATCACTATTATGGTATGTATTGACAACAGACCTCTTTCCCTCATTCTATCAATTCAGGCGTGTCCTAGGGTTCAGTTTTATCCCTCTTCATTGTATGTATCAATGACTTCTTGACACAATGCTCACTCTTAAATAGATAACACTACACTTCATTCTTTCCTAGCCTTCCTCAAAAACATCATCTATGTACTTTGCAATCTAGCCATGATACATCAAACTCACACCAATTCTATAAACAGAATGACTAAGCTAATCTTGTTTTTCCAACAGCAAGAAAACAAAAACTATAAATCCTACACTTATCAAAAAGACATCATTATACCACACCACCATTAATCACGAGAAGCAAGCTAGAACCCTCGTAATTACTCCAAATGTCAAATCTTACTGTCTCCTGACAAAAACACATCCTTGACATAACTAGGGCCACATGTCAACAAATGGCTTTTCTTTACAGAACCAGAAGATACTTCAACTCCTAACAATTATTGATACTCTACAAAACTCAGATGAGGCCCATAATTGAATATTGCTCTCAGATCTAAGGCAGTTGTTGTTGCACACAGACATCATAGACTGTGTTCAGAAAAAGGGTCACCCAACTAATTAGCATAAACTCATTTGTAGGCACACCCCTGTCCCAGGCCCACAAGCATGGAGTATTCGCTGTCTACTTTTCTACCAATACAATAATGGTTTCTGCTGTTTGGAACTGGGTAGGTTCCTGACACCTCCGCATTCCCATCCATCTCACCTCTCTTCAGACTTGTTATGTCCAACCTACCAGACTCTCATATTAATTACCATGCCAAATCTTTCTCTCCAACAATGTAGGCATTCTAGAATTCCATCCCTACTCATTTCTTTCCTATAGAAGTTGATTTACAATAATTCAAGAGGGATATCAATGACATCTGCTTCACATGTCTTGGGGGTCTGTGAATGCCATGGGCACAATTCCTTCCTCCGGACCCAGAAGTGAAAAATAATGTTTTGTTGTTTTTAACCCTAGGTTTGATCGCGCAGATATATGATCTAAGGGACTCCAACTTTGGCCTGTCTTTTTCTTTTTGGGCATACTATATCTAGAACAACATCATGCAAAGTTTTTCTTTTTTCACTATTTAAGACGATAAGGTGTGGTTTGAGGTAGAATTGTTTGCAAAATCTGAAAGGTAGAAGCTCCCTCGTGTTAGTAGTAAATGGTGAGTAGGATCAAATCTTTCGATATGACTCGACAAAATCAAGTGTCTGTGTCTTGTCAATTGTCAGTTGACGAAATGGGAGGAGGAGAAGAAAGCTAATGGGTTGTACGTGCGTGCATACTTGTTCGCTTGTTCTTGTCTGTGTGTGCTGTTCTGTTTTTATGTGTTGTGGAATATATAGATATAACGAAATTATGCCAGCAATGTCTCATTTTAAACTTGAAGAAAAAAAAAGCCTTCAAGTTTTAAAAAGAGTCATTATATCTATATATTCCACAACACATATAAACAGAACAGCACACACAGAGAAAGAACAAGCACGCACAACCCATTAGCTTTCTTCTCCACCTCCCATTTCATCAAGTGACTGTTGACAAGACACAGACACGTGCTTTCACGGAAACAACCAAATTGAAATGTTTTGATTCTGTCGAGTCATATCGAAAGAATACCGAAAATTCTCTAGAATCAATTTTTGAAATCGATATACTGCCCAAGCGTATACATTTAAAGGAAATAACAAAACCGAAACATTATTTACATTTGACGGATATTTGTCCTCATCTTGTTTGTTGTTAACACGTTTCGGCTGATATACCCTCCACCTTTTATCAGGTGTCTTGGGGAAATTTGGAACCTGGGTTCTCATTCCTAAGGTATTTTTCGATATTATTATTATTATTATTATTATTATTATTCAGGTCACTGCCTGGTATCGAACTCGGAATCTTGGGGTTAGTAGCCCGCGTTCTTAACCACTACGCCATATGTCCGGTGTACTTGATAATTTTCCCCATGATAAAACTGGATTTCTTAGCCCTGAACAATTAGTATAGGAGACTTTTCAATCTTGTTTTGAAAACAGACGTGTCTGTTACTGGCATTAAAAATCAAAATATCAACAAGAAACAAATAGGAGTATCAAGCAGTTAATTTTTATGCTGTAAGGAAGAAACAGAAGAGTTGTACGTTTTGGAAATATGTTTTTCAATGAACTTTGCATTTTGAAAGAATGGAAGATGGAAGCAGTTAGTTAGCCCCAGGTCAACACTGATCAAGCAAACCTATGATGAAAAGTATTCCAGCCGTGACCCTCCCATCTTTTTTCCGTTATCAGGAAACCAGAACCATATTAATATGTCCATTTTTAAAACAGAAGAGTGTGATCTAAGGTAGATTCGGTTGCTTTGCCTACTACTATGTCGAGCGACCATGTAGAGGCTCTTTTGTTGATTCGTACGGAATATGTTTAGAATGGAATGGTATCATTTGACCTATTTAAAGGATAAAATAGTTATTTTAGTGAGAAGAGAAAGATAGCAGCAGTCATGTTGAGAGGTATTAATA
The DNA here is from genome assembly GCF_001194135.2 of Octopus bimaculoides. Lineage (NCBI taxonomy): Eukaryota > Metazoa > Mollusca > Cephalopoda > Octopoda > Octopodidae > Octopus > Octopus bimaculoides. The sequence goes on from NC_068982.1 coordinate 162,896,696, forward strand.
ACAAACAGGAATAAAGAAATTAAATATTCTTTGTTTGCTTTTATTGTAGTAGCCATTGCTGTTCATTCGATTCCTAAACACCAACTGTACTGGCCAAACCAATAGGCCTATCCGATCCCTTTTTCTTTTCCTTTTCACGAAAAGATTTACGAGGGAAAATTGTCAACGACACCGGTCTCCTTTGTTTAGATCAATACACTTTATCTTTATATGTGTGTGTGTGCGTGTTAAAAAATATTGATCTCATGTGAGACTTTTTGCCTTATTTGACATTTATTTCATATCATTGTAGAATATAAAAGTCGAGAATTTTGCAGCTAATAGAATAACAGTTACAAAATATAATAGAGATTCTATAATAAAGCTGGAGTAAATTCTCCATCAAACAAGGAAGTAACTAACAAAAGAAAAACTTCCGAAAAAATTTTTGAAGTAAAAAAACAAAACAATTACGAACTTATATTTTTTTAATTGTATAATCTTGTGTCCTGATGTAACAGACAATTAAAGGTGTTCCATCCATGAACGTCCCATATTTTTCTAATTCTATGATTGTCTTGCCTGTGTCATTTTTTTGAAGAGAGGGGAATGTGATACGAGGCTAATAACTGAGTTAAGTTTTACTCGCGGGCTTCTGATTTGTTTTTGGTATTTCATTTTAATTTCGATTTCTAATTTATATTTTTTACATTTTATAAATGTTTCTTCCAAACATAGTTTTTTTCCTTCCAATACCAATAAGTTGGTCTTTTCTATTTTTGACTCGGAATTACATATATTCAAAGAATCATTTCAACATCAATAAAATTGTCTTCATATTCTACTTCATTACATCTGTCGTTCTTAAAGACTTACGTGATCAATTTGATAACGATTTTATTTTAAAATTCTAAAAATTATTGCATTTTTGACTTACGTATTCCTTACATGTCGAAATTTATTTCAAGTAAAACAAGTCTCACCTCGCAGGAGCAATATCTTCATATACTCTATCCTCCTTAAAAAACAAAAAAAGCGAAAACAAAAGGCAAGAGCACCGGAAACACTGTGCATGAAAAAACAAAACTTTAAATTGAGTGATAAAAGCTGAAATGTTTTTGATCATAGATCTGCTCTATCAGGAGTTACATGGGGCTCCATAACAGAATAAAACAAAGAATTATCTTGGCACAAAATGATTTGGTTAAAGCCTCTGAATTCGTACGTTACCGAACGTCCTTGACCTCCGGTATAAAACGGCGATGACTTAGTAACCGATACACAATGCACACATTCGGCAATTTTGCTGAATTTTGAAGAATATATAGATATAAATGAGTCATAAATGGTATATTTACTCACATCATTTAATTATGATAAAACCAAAGGAGACTTTAATCAAGGCGACGTTAAAATATTAAATTACAAATAACACGTGCTTTTTTTTTTTTTTTATCTCGTCTGTTTGTGTGTGTATCTCGCTTGTCAGTTTCGACCGAGTAAATATTTAATTAAAAATATTTCGGGTGTAATCATTATTGCAAATGCGCATTATTCAATTTGTATTTCTTTTTAAAGATAGCGGGATGTGATTTGAGAGAGATTTGGGTCCTGTTTCTTGCGGGTCGAAAGATAGTGTAGAGGCCTCCAACATTGGCTCATGTATATGTATGTACACAGACATAGGTATATATATATATATATATATATATATATATATATAACCGTCCAGCAAATGCCAACGGACGTTAAGCGATGATGATGATACTACACCTGATTTTCTCCCCTCCATACACACGCAAGCATGTATCTGACTCATACACTGTTCACTTTCCAGACATTTGTACAATACTGCATATGATTTATGCGCACTTTTGACAAGTTGTAGTGCACCTGAGCACTGTATACAATAATTTCATTATTATATATTATCATCATCATCGTTTAACGTCCGCTTTCCATGCTGGCATGAGGACTGGCAAGCCAGGAGGCTCCAATCTGATCTGGCAAGGTTTCTACAGCTGGATGCCCTTCCTAACGACAACCACTCCAAGAGTGTACTGAGTGCTTTTTACGTGTCACTGGCACTGACCATGCTCGAATGGTGCTTTTTACATGCCACCAGCACGACATCATCGTTTCACGTCTGTGTTTCATGTTGGCATGGGCTGGACGGTTTGACGGGAGGTATCCACCTAGAGGGCTGTCAAGACTCCAATTGTCTGTTTTGACATGGTTTCTACTGGATGCCCTTCGTAACGCTAATATATATCTAACAGGATGATTAGCTGAAAAATTAAGCTGGTTTGAGTTCCAATATACGTGTGTATGTAGATAAAGGAAGAATGATAAAACTAGGTAGTATTAAATGCAAAGATTTTATTCAACCCATTAAAGTTGACTGCCACATTTATTTCACCGCTAATAGAAGACACAGCAAACTGGTACACATGAATAATCCTGTTAATTAAAATACATTGGTTGCTTGTGTTTTTTGAAGATATAGATGTATGCAGGAAAAATACAAAGCTTGGCAACAAAACATCTCTGCTGATAATTCTCTCCTCACTAACGCTGCAAAGTGGAATAAAGCTGCTCTCATGCTGAAGATCTGAACTCCATCACGACGACCCACCTCACTGAGGAAATAGCAGGAAAAGCTTCCCCTGTGTAGCTGATGGTGGTGTACTTGGCTAGTCTGTCATATGATGGGGTGGATAGCCCACATAAAGTTAGGACTTGATCATCATGTGATGAGCCAAAATGTGGGTACCTAAAGGTAAAGAGCCTAACTATGAACGTGCTTCTGCTACATGTGCAACAGTTTGGTAGATAACAACTGGCAAAGAAAGTTCTTTCCATAATGATGTAGTTGTTGACAGGTTCTGTAGTTTTGCTTGATAAAAAAATCAGGATCAGTTTCATCTAATCAAACTGACATTATGAGAATGTGAACACAAGAGAAAGAATGGAATGTGAGAGTGATCTGCCATGGTTTTTAGTTTTAAGTCACTAGTTTAGCAAAAATAGTTCATGTTACAGTATTTCATTGTTGAGGATTCTGTCAAAACAAACAAGCTTAAGTAATCTGTCATCTTTTAAACATTGTAAAACCATTACTATAACTGTGTTCATCATTCTTACTGACTTATAATTGGTGCTAAATAACAGGAACCAAGAAAAGGGGCATACTGAACCAAATGTAATCCTAAAGTGATAAGTATGTCATAGCTGGAATGCCAACTATCATAGGTTTGCTTTTGATCAGGTCAGCCCTCAAGCTAAATAAAAATGACTGCACTGTACACCAAGTAACACTCTCTACAGTTATTTATTAGAGTGTAAATCATAATTATGCTTTGTTAGTACACTATGATGCCAAGAAAAAGAGTAACAACCTTTTTCTAAATCTACTGCTTGTGAGGCAGATCTTGGTGAAGAATGAGAAACTGGAAAATTGATGGTTATTGCAAAAGTCTTGAAAACTAGTGAAGATTCAATCATTTACCAAAGTAGAAACTATGCAAATACTTTAGTAGCAAAGACTTCAATAAATCCATGGGTAATACCTAAGTTAGAAACGTGCAAGAACAATCCAGGAGTAATAAAGTAGTTGTGAAATAAGACAGTATTTCTCCGGGTTGCTGTTTAAACCCAAATCATCCCTGATTCAGTGAAGCTGAGTTCCAGCCATGACCATTTTGTCTTCTTTACAGACTTACTGGATGGAGGACTATATTATCTAATGTGGTTTCTCTTTTTTCAGAAAGTAGGGTGTTATTTTAAGGAGGCTTGGAAGTTATTTTTAACAGATTGAACAGTCATACAGAGACACCTTTTCCAGTTCAAACAGTACTATTGGTATAATTGGGGCAGATCCAGAAATAGAGTCTTCTATTATTAATTGGAAGCAACTGCGATAAAAATTGGCACAATTCTTGTTTTTATTATTTTTTTAAATTGCCATTCAAAGGAGACAAAGAGATTTTTAATAATAATCATTAATGGAATATATTTAAAATATTTATTATTAACATCAGCTATTTACTAAATTTTATGATGAAACACAACAGAAATTTAAAGCAATTAGTAAATAATTACTGCTTACCATAAGTCAGTGTTCTTTGTAAAATGAAATCACTTGGAAGTGATCACCAGATTCTTGGTAGAAAGATGATACATTATAACTTGGAGAAAACATTGCATTGGGTTATAAATTTCCTGTTTGATATCTAAAACTTTGTACACCATTCTATAGTTAAAGGTTGTTTTTATCTCATGTTTGGAGCAAGTCTGAGATTAAAAAACAAGAGATACACTAAGTATATTTTTTAAAAAAAGTTCCTTTTTTCTTACAAAGTTTGTTTTCTTTTTTTGAAATTATTTTTCATTCTTTAATTTCAAGTTAGGCTTGTAACTAGCATTTACAATAAAGCTACCACATGTGCTGTCTGTTTTATTTCCAACTTCATGTTGTGCCCATACAACAAAACATCTTTTAAGGGTGTTTTTCCCACTCATACTGTTTCCCCATCACTACTATGTGAGCCTTTGCTTCCTGAATTGCATGGCTCTTCCATGTGATGCATTAAGCTTTCCTTTTCTCATTATCCCTACTATGTTGTTTCCCATGAATACTCTAAGCATTCAGCCCTGTCAGTCTTCACTAGAATTGTAACTCTTTGGAATTTGTTCACCACCCACGTCATTCCAAGAAACATTGATCTACATGTGTTCAAATGAAACATCAATCACATTGGCCTTACAAAAGTCTCTCTTAGAGAGAGAGAGAGAGAGAGAGGGGGAGGGAGG
>NC_068982.1:162901539-162905497 GCF_001194135.2 Octopus bimaculoides
AGAGAGAGAGAGAGAGAGAGAGAGAGAGAGAGAGAGAGAGAGAGAGAGAGAAATCCAAATTAAAAAAAGTGAAAAATATTTTTGGATACAGAACATTTAGTCAGAACTCAGAAGCATTTAAAACAACAGCATTTTTATTTATTTATTTAAATAGTGTAGTTAGCTAATTGTTTAAAAATTGTACAGGTTGATGATGATGATAGAATCAAACTTAGATATAGATATGTCCATTGCAAAGTCTGAGAAATGTGAAGGTAATGGAAAAGAAGGTAACAACGGCAATTTGAGACAAGAACAAAGTTCCAATGAAGTTATGGACTTTATATCTTCAGAAATGATTCTGCTGTAGTTGATTTTAGTAATGAGATGCATTCATGAAATTCCCTGTCAATTTCTCCTGTGAACTCTGAGGTCTGATAGGCAATTTGATTTTCCTGTAAGCATTGTAGGAAATATGTACAATTCAAAAAATTTCCATTTGATCTCCAAAGCTAGACATCACTGCGCCATAACTTGATGGTTTTATCATTTTCTAAAGCAGCTGAACTGATGATATTTTCTGTAGGGTGACATGCACAACAGAGGACAACATCTGAAATATACAAAATTCAATAATATAAATTTTTCGAAGTCATTTACAACCAAGACATTAATATCATCATTATTTTACTTTAGTTATTATTCCTTCTCATTACATGCTCACATCACCATGATTTACTTTCACATTATACTGCCATGATGATCTATATTAACTATCATTATCATCCATACCACAATAACCTACAGCTTATTTAATAATCATCATATATCAAACCACCTACCTCTACTCTATGTACTGTCATGTCTATACTATGGTAAGATATCACCTCTATCAACAGCCATCAGCTTCCTTCATATTTTCAGCCAATTCTCACCATTCATTCCATCCAAATTGTCAGGATAGTTTCTAATGATGTAACAAAACTTTGATAAAGGATCAATATACTGTTTCCTAGCATCAGTTTGCTGTTTGGTCTGGAGTAATGGATGGAGCCTATGGCCTTCACAAACTTTCTGTGATTACTGGTGAAATTAATGCCATTCTTCTTCAACAGCAAGCCTTGTGCAGGGAGAGAATTCCAGTGGGCTGACATTCCGGTGGGGAATGATTGGACTTAATTCTGTTGGTTCAACCATTAGAAGCTCAAACCAGTCACTGTGTTATAACTTGGTTACACTCTTCTAACCATAACCATATGAAAACAGGTAAAATTACCTCCAACTCACTTTGGTGTGGCTGTTGTGATGGTGTCTATTTGTGTAACATTTCAGTTACTCATGAAGCTGATGTAAACAGATAAAACGTGTGTATTCATCAAGGAAGAGATATACACATATATGCACTTGTAGAGTTGGAACAGATGAAACACAATTTCAAGCATAGTTAAGCTTTCTGGACAGAAAGTGGTACTAACCAGGGAAAATATAACTGACCTGAATGACCCTGTAGCTTCTGAACAATTTCTTTTGTCTGTAGATTCCAAATATAAACCATATTATCTTCTGACCCAGATACAATCCACTGATTAAAAAACAAGAAGTCAGTACAAAAATATTATTCCACTTAGAAATGAAAAGGAAAACAGAAAATTAATATAAATAGAAATATATATATGCACATATATATATATGTGATAGAAAACAAAAGTTTAACTGACCTTCCCTCCAGTCACCGAAAAGTTAGCAAAAATACAGTATTTTTCGTTTTTATGACCAATGTATGTCTTTAAACACTGAAAAAATTGGAAAAAATGTCTTGTTTTATCAAATTAATTATATCTAACAGAGTCAATTCTAATTTTAATAAATGAAAGGGGGTATAGATAATTGAATTCTTACTAGTGTATTACTAGTACTTATTCAGTAAGACAAATAAAATGGAAGAAAGTATAGGAAAGTTGGTTATACATCATTAGATGTATACCTGGCTTACAAGAGCATTGAGTCTGGCAGGACTTGTACAAATATAAGATGACATTTATTGACACTGCATTATTCTAACAATACAATTTATGTAATCAATAATAATTTTTTACATTGTCATAATACCCTACCATCTAGTGGGTGAGGCATAAGACTACCAGTAGTGCAAAAAGGAACTGTAAAAAAATTTATCTGGATATTAAGCATGATGTCTTAAAGAGGCTTGATGCAGGAGAAAAAAAATCCTCTGCAGTGAGAACAATTGTGGCTTATTTTCCATAGATCTAAGGTGATGCTTAAAATGGGATGGCTCTTGGGTGTATGGATTGAGGATCAGATTCAACGCACTGCACCAATAAGCACAATGGTAATTTTTAAAAAAAGCCAAAAGTTTGTATGGCAATTTGCTGCAAAAGGAAGGTGAAACTTCTTATGAGAACCTTCTGGCAAGTGAAAGCTGGTTTCAGAACAACTTGAATTTGCACGACATGAAAATTGACTGGTGAAGCAGCTAATGTTGATACAAAGGTTACTAGTAAGTATCTTAAGCAGTTGTAAAAGAAAAATGATTGCTGAAGGGGCTACACACACCAGAGCAAATACACAATGCTGGTGAAACTGCACTTTGGAAGAGGCTTGTGTCAGCTAGAAATTTTATTTCTTGAGAAGGAAAAAAAATCAACAACAAAATTTAAAGCATCTAAAAATTGTCTGAGGCTTTTTTATGGGAGGAAAGCCACTGTTGATGTGAAATAAATCCTCTGCTTGTGTATCATTCTGAAAATCCAAAGGTTGCAAGTGTTATGTAAAGTTTAACTTGCCTCTGATTTGGTCTTCAAATAAGAAGGTATAGATTACTAAGAGCTTTTTGAAGAGGTGATTACAAACATGTTCTGTGCAGACAAAAAGTTGCATTGCTCTTTTTAGACAATGCACTAAGCCACATAGTAAACTTAAATGAACTTTCTGATAATGTGAGAGTAGAATATAACCACAACAATACATCTTTGCTCCAGCCAATGGATCTAGGTGTGATAGCTAACTTCATGGCATATTATCTGGGAAAAACCTTCAAACAAAAGCAACTAACAGGGTGAATAAACCTACAATCAGAGACTGCTTGACGAGTGCAACATTATGGATGCTATGGATTAACATAGTTGAGCATGGGATGAAAAATCCTCAACTTTGAAAGATATTTGGGAAAATATATGGTCAAACTGTGTCTAAGAATTTACAAGATTTCCACAAGTAGAAAATCTACATCAAACTCATAAACATATTGTGACACTTGCAAATAATAAAGGGTTTGAAGAAGTCACAGGGGATTATGTGACTAAGTTGCTCGTGTCCCACAGAAAAAGTTTATCTAATGAGGAGCTAATGATGTTAGCACAAGAGCAAACTGAGAATACAGAAATCCCACCAACTCCACTTAATTTGATTGCAAAGAATATTGCTAAAGGGCTGGCACTCACAAAGGAAGGTCTGCAAATTTTTGCTCATAACAACCCTAATCACAAAAATAGCATAAAAATTATGAGCTCAGTTATTACACTGAGCTGTACAAAGAAATGATGCAAATATCAAATAACTTTGGAAAGTTCTTCACCCCTCAAGTTTATATTGATGATGATGGGCTAAAAGATTGTGTCCCTCATCTTCCGGCACCACCATCCCACATACAGTATTCAACAGCTTTTGTGGTAAAAATATACCCTATTAAGAGAATATAATTTGTAATTATTCCTTACCATATTTAATCATCATCATCATCATCATCGTTTAACGTCCGCTTTCCATGCTAGCATGGGTTGGACGATTTGACTGAGGACTGGTGAAACCGGATGGCAACACCAGGCTCCAGTCTGATTTGGCAGAGTTTCTACAGCTGGATGCCCTTCCTAACGCCAACCACTCAGAGAGTGTAGTGGGTGCTTTTACGTGTCACCCGCACGAAAACGGCCACGCTCGAAATGGTGTCTTTTATGTGCCA
>NC_068982.1:162907315-162914542 GCF_001194135.2 Octopus bimaculoides
TAGCTGGTCCCTCTATTGGGTCGACATAAGGCAGGCTCTCTTTCTCCCATTCATTCTCTTTATTAAGCAATCTATCGTAGTGGCATCTCCAGACCTCTTTCTTTGCATCCTCATTTAATGCAAGCGTACCATCATCCATGCGAACACATTTCTCTCCTACAACATCACTATTCTCTCTCCTACACTGTCTTTACATATTGTATTGTCTAAGATTAGAAATTGCTATTTTCAGGCATAAAAATGGGTGTGTTGTTTACAGTTGTCTCAAAAAAAAAAAATAATAATAATTAAAAAAAAAAATCCATTACAATGCAGCATCACTTAATTAACATGAAAATCATGGAAAAATTAATTTCAAGTTATGAGAATTTCATGTTACAGCAACTTTTTCAGGAACACGCTGTTCCCATAACAAGGGGCATTCCTTTATATATATATCTTAAAATTTAGAAAGCTTTTATATATAATAGTGAATTATAAGAATATGAACACATTTCTTCTAGGTTTTCAATGTATGCAAAAAGAGTAGCTTTTTGCTAAGAGTTCAGGCTGTTGCTCCATATAAAAAGATTGACTACTGTTGCACAGAAAAAATTCCTCTTCAGGTTGTCTGACAGGGTGAATTGTCAAACAACATCCAGTTTGTTTAGGGCATCCTTTTCAGATGTGACTATCTCAGAATTGAGGCACGTGAAACCATCAACTTGATTGATGGTGTCTCCTTGATGGTGATGAATCCTTATTGATTGTGATTAATGAACTTGGTTTTACTAGGATTAACAAGTAGTCCAACATCCAAGATCTAGTAGTAACTACTACTAAATTCAGGCCACGACAGAGAGGATGTTCTTGAAGCCAAGGATTTTGAACTTACAGAGATGACATTTACATATGACCTGAGGAAACACAACTAGATCTCAAAATGCAGGGAAACAGTTGCATAATCGAGTACCTGCACACCTGGAAAACTACATTGCATAGAAACAATTGTAGCAATTTTATCTACTCATATACAACAAATGCCTAAATACAAACCTGGAAGTACATATAATATTACTACTGGATAGCACAGGATAAATCTGAAAGTGTGCAAGCTTTATACTGTACTCTACTACATTCCTAACAGAATATACCATAACTATATATATATATACATAGTCACTGTACTATATATATATATATATATACATATAGTCACTGTCTTTACGTCCATGAAAGTATGGAAAAGTGGATGATTATAATGATATATATATCACAATCATCAGGTGGACAAGATGGAGGAAGGTAGCTTCAATCTGGAAACCTGGCTTAAATCCTTGCAGTAGAGTGGACTTTGCTAAAGCCACTCAAAATACCAGGTGAATGTGTTAAAACAGGTGACAAATTAAGTCTGCCAAATAGGCCATGGTGAGAACTCACCATGGCCTACTGCAAGGCAACCAATTAAAGGCTTTTGAAATTTACTCAATCCACAAATGGATGAAAGGTAAATTTGTCTTTGGCATGATTTGAACAGAAAGCACAGAAAGTTGGAACAAATATTGTAAAATATTTTATCCAACATTCTAACCACTCTGCCAAAATTTAAGAGTAATTATGTACTTACCTTTCCTTTGCTGTAGTCCCACAACTTGAGAGTACTGAAAAATAAAATTATCAATCAAATGACTATAGCAATATTTAGTTTTATTCCTAAGATATTAAACAACCATGCAGAAGCTCCCTATGTTATAGTAGTTTGTGGCGACTGGAAAGAAATTCAGCTGATGTTTCTTGCCAAGTGGGCAAAATAGAAAAGACTGTGGCAAATGACAGAGAGAAACACAAGAGAGGATCATATATATGTGTGTTTGTGTGAGTGAGTTTCTATTTCACTCATATTTACTGGTTTGTAATGACTGGTTTCCTGATGGTGTCATTTGCTTGCAGTCCACTATGAAAGCATATCTGGGCTTACTGACATAAGCTATCTTTGCAAACAAAAGGCTCTTTCAACTTATGTCATCTGTTTCCAATTTTCCACATAAGACATGTCCAGGCTGTTTGTTGTTTCATAGACTGGGAGATTATTACCCCACTTAGAAATAAGTAGGGATGGTAAAAACAAAGGCATGCAGCAGCAAAAACACTACCCCAACGTCCACTCATCTGACCTATGCAGCAAGCATGGAGGACACCTTAAAACAATGAAGACATACATACTTCTAAAGCTGTTAAATACAGTCGAAAATGTCCAGTCTGTTATAGAGTCCACTGCACCTTTTGTCTATTAAGTACTTGGTCTAATAGACTCCATTATATTTTGTGTATGTCCAGTATTTAGTCAACCTGCAATCTTCCACAAACCATACTGCACCTTTTGTATAACCAGTATTTGGTCTACCAGAAACAACACCCATATCTTTTGTATCTAGGATCTGGTGGATCTACAATCAGCTGTACCTTTGTATAACCAGTATTTATTCTGCCTGCAACCTGCTTGACACTCCACTTTAACATTTGTGTAACTGGTATTTGGTCTGTCTAGCAGAAAACTTACTTCAGCTTTTGTGCATCCAACTTTTTTCTGTGGCTATGTAAATTGATCATTTTACAGTATTATCAGCAATAATGTGACATAGTTTTGAACAAGGTTCCAAACTGTTTGATACAGCTTACCTGAGTATAGGGATATTTGGTTGTTATTCCTAGGAGGTAGAACAACCACGAAGAAACTATGTTATAGTAGTTCGTGGACATTGGACAGAAATTCAGTTGATGTTTCTAGTGCAAGAAATATTCAAATGGCTAGTGGTAGACGCGGGGCATTATCCAATTGTTAAAAAAATATTCAACAAATAACATTATGTGGTTTGCATACATGTGTACGTGAGGATGCATGTATGTAGGGTGTGTTTCACAGGACTGAGAGGAAGTACCAATAAAACTGTAGATAGGAAGAGGCATAACACATGTGAATGCAGTGAATAGAAGAAAAATGATTACTTATCAAGTGTAGCAGCAAGAATATATTTTCCATTTGGTGAAAATTTCACAAATGATACTGGAGGGTTGTCATCATCTGTAAATATAAATTTAATCCTTATTGTGTGTGTGTATAAATATACAAAATTACAAATATATTTGCCTACCTATGTAACATAGGAATAATGAATAATGAAATGATGCAATAGAAAAGACAAACAAAAGATGCTCCACACATAAACACTATCCAAGATAAATTATAAATTTCTTTTTCAGATAAAAGAAAAAGAACAAAAGATGAATAACAAAAGAAAAAAGAAAAGAAAATATTACTTATGTCTACATTGCCCCTCCCATCCCTTTATTGTTTGCAGTGTCAGTCACTAACTACCTCTACAATATCCTGTTGAGGAGTGATATGTTTTTTGATATTGTGAAAGAGACCTATGAACAAAAGTGTTCATGTCACGATCACCTTTCTAGATACTGAGCAGCACAGACTACATTTTTCAAAGTGTGCATTTGGAAAAACAGCAGTGTTGTCTGAGAGAGATTTGGCTGCTATTTTTAGTGAGTTGAGCAATAATGTAAAGGTTCATTCATTGGCTAGATATGGGAGGTTTGATATCTTCTGTAAGTTCCATCATCATAGTAGCACAACTTGAACCAATAATAAATAAGGAGTTACATTCTGTGTGTGTATTACTGTAGATATATTAACATTTGAACTATTTCAAACTCACATAAGTAAAGAATAATCTTCCAAAATCAAAACTCACCAATTAATGTCTTTAAACACTGTCCTGATGCTGTGTCCCAGATACGACTTGAATAGAGGAGACAAACAAGAAATTAGAATGAGAACAAGAACATGAGAAATACAAAATAAAACATTTTGGTATTCCATAAGCATATTAAAAAATGTTTTCTAGCTTACCACAGTCCATCATAACTACTGGATACAATGAGGGAACCATCTCTGTTAAAATGAACCTATAAAGACAAAATGTTTCTAATTAATTTGATAAACCAATTTTCTTAACCCCCACAGTTTACAAGTGAGGTTGTGTGGTTAAGCTTACTTTCCAACCACATAGTTTTGGGTTCAGTCCCACTGCATGGCACCTTGGGCAAATGACTTCTACTATAGCCCCAAACCAGCCAAAGTTTTATGAGTGGATATGGTAATTGGAAACTGAAAAAAGTCTATTGTGCATGTGTGTGTGTGTTGTATTAGTGTTTCCTGTCGTGAAATGGCATGATTGCTGTAAACAAGAGTCACTGTCATACAAACAGTGCCCTTTGTTTCCAATCTTTTGCAAAAACATGTCTGCCTATGGGGAATATTACCTTACTAGGAACAGATGAGGGTTGGCAACAGGAAAAGCATCTGGTCATAGAAAACTTGTCTCAACAAATTCCATCTGACCCATACAAGTATGGAGAAGTGGATATTAAAACAATGGTGATAAACTTAAATTATGAAAATTAAAAGTAATAAATCATCATCATCACTGTTTAACGTCTGCTTTCCATGCTAGCATGGGTTGGACGATTTGACTGAGAATGGCGAACCAGATGGCTGCACCAGGCTCCAGTCTGATCTGGCAGAGTTTCTACAGCTGGATGCCCTTCCTAACGCCAACCACTCCGAGAGTGTAGTGGGTGCTTTTACGTGCCACCGGCACGAGGGCCAGTCAGGCGGTACTGTGAAAAATATCATTAATATAAAAAAATCTTGAAAACAAAATGTTGACTGAGTCGGTGGTGTAGGAGAACTTCAATACTAAAACATTTCTTACTCATGATTATTTTCTAAGAGTCCCTACTTGATGTTGTTAACACCATGACAACTCTGATCAGAGCAAGCTTATGGTCAAAGGCACAGATCCAATCATGAACAACCCATTTTCTTTAGATACTTTATCTAGAATTCCCTTAGCCAATATACCCTTGTCTTCTTTTGTAAAAGAGTGGATGGGTATGATTTGAAAAAGATTTGCTTGCTATTTCTAGCATATCAAGCAAACACTTAGATCTCCTTGCTGGTCTGAAGCTCTAGTTCTAATTAAGCGAAGGGTATACATACACATTAAAGAAGCATAAATTATCTATAAGTACAACACATAGTTCATAATTATTTAAAATCAGTGTTTCAGTATGGCCTTAGCTGTGACAGTTAAAAAAAGAAATAGTTTCATGGTCACTTAAGTATGTTGTTTGAAATAATAAAGATACTCACAGCTGTTACTGGGTCTGAATGAGCAGGGAGAGTCTTCAAACATTTTCCTGTCTTTACATCCCATATTCGGACACTCTCATCAAACTAGTTGAATTTAGAGAAGAGAGTTAGTTCATAGAAGTAAACTTATTTGTATCATGTATTAAATCTTTACTTTTTGAAGCAGAGGTGTGAGAGAGTGAATGATTAAGTCAGTTGATGACCAATCAACAATGGTTTTTAATTCTTCAACTGATGTAGCAAAATACATATCATTAATTTTGTTTGTCCACCCTAACAATTCATGCGAAAGTGTGAATTTTCAGAAACTGCCCAGTTGAAATCTCTGTACTGTTAAGAGAGATTAATATGCATAGTAATTTTCTGTTAACTATGGGATTGCTGGGGACAGCTGTAGTGATAACATTGCCACAAGAATAAGGAAGGAGATTCTGTTGGCAATAATTTATCTTGTGTTGTAAAAGACAGACATATTAAGGTTGTGTAAGAAGTGTGATACTGGTGAGAAATAAAGCATGCATGATCTATTCAATTTACAATGTTAATTTAAGAAGCAAAGTACAAATGAGCTGAAAGGATTGGCTGGGTATTAAAAGCATACACCAAGTTAATGCATGTAACATGTGCAAAGAGTGTGAGCTTAAGTGCAGCTAGGTATGGCTATTGAATGTGGAGAATCTATGTAATGTTAACATATAGGGGATAGAGATGGAGAAAAGAGGAGAGAGAGATATAACATCATCATTTGATGTATAAAGGAGAATTAACTGTTACTATCAACCCTTATTATTATCATTATTTTTATTATAAGCAGTAGTATTAACAAACTGTGATAAGAGAATAAAAGAAAGAAAAGATTATAACTTACTGAACCAGATACAATGAGGTTTGACTGTGGGTTAAAGTTACAACAAAATACATAATTACTATGTCCTTTTAATGTCTTCATACATTTGCCCTGAAACAAGGGGAAGAGGAAACAACAATCCTGAGTTAATGCAACATTGTAAATATTGGAACTAGACAATACTGAAATAGTATCAACCAAACTAGAAACTACAACAGCTTTGAGATTGCAATTGCAATCATTACAATTAAAGATTTATCAGTCATCCTTTAACTATTGATAACAAAAAAAAAATTATACAATTTACTTACTGAAGTCAGTTCCCATATTTTCAGTGTTTTATCATCAGAGGCACTGACAAGTAGTCGACTGTCTGTAGACCAGGCTACATCTGAAATACCCTGCAAACAATGAACTTTTGATAGTAAGCAATAATGACTGTGAATATAGCATTTAAAATCTATGCAAACACAAACATATACTTTCAAATGTGGCAGAAACATTTTTGATTCTAGCATCTTGAAGATTTGTTATTTGTAAACACTCATGAGTATAAAGAGTGTTAAACAACTTAGGTGTAATGTTGGTATTTTGTACCGTTATTTGCCAGGTACTTAACCCCAAAATGGTCCAGCCTGCCTCACTGTTACTAGGTAGCACAAGAGTAGGAATAACTCCACTACTATAAACAGTGGCAGCATCGTAAAATTGAGAAATGGTTTAACTTGCAGTGTTAGTTATATCACTACAGTAATTAACCTCAACTAAAAAATACGGCATAACTACAGAGTTGTACCCCCCAGACTTTGGAAGGTCATAACTTTCAGAAAAATGAATATTTTTTAATGAAATTTTCTATGTTTTGGAATGGGGGTGGGGGACAATTTTCGGAAATTCCAACAGAGTCCACTTAAATTCTTCTTAACTTCCAGGAAAATTAATATTTTTTCGTGAAATTTTCTACAAATATACCTTGATGTATGTACATTTCGAGCATGTAGGAATTTTGAAGGAAACAACTGCAGGTTATTTTTGAGAAGTGTTCCCCACTCGGTGGTGTTTCGGAGCAAGTCTTCCATAATTGTTTCATTTTTCTCTATTATGTGCGTATGTGCATCTGTAGATTTGTAATGAAGTAATACGCTGCTTCTGTTCTCTTCTACTTCTCTACTAG
>NC_068982.1:162914682-162918342 GCF_001194135.2 Octopus bimaculoides
CAAATATGGACGACTTGCTCCGAAACACCACCGAGTGGGGAACACTTCTCAAAAATAACCTGCAGTTGTTTCCTTCAAAATTCCTACATGCTCGAAATGTACATACATCAAGGTATATTTGTAGAAAATTTTACGAAAAAATATTAATTTTCCAGAAGTTAAGAAGAATTTAAGTGGACTCTGTTGGAATTTCCGAAAATTGTCCCCCACCCTCATTCCAAAACACTTTCACCGGAAACTTTTGTATATTTGGAATCTACATAATAAATACTATATGCATAGAAAATTTCATTAAAAAATATTCATTTTTCTGAATGTTATGACCTTCCAAAGTCTGGTGGGTACAACTCTGTAGTTATGCCAAAAATACTTTACTATTCTATGGTAGAAATGCCATGGCAGTACTTGACTTTAGATCAGCTTTCACATATTGTATTCAGAGTACAGATTACATGTGATGGCTATTGTGTTAATACAGTTTATTCAATATTAAATTCTTGATGCACAAATGTTCACCAGCTGAACAACATCAGTCCAAGAGAGATAGCCACTGTTAGATGAAGTAAGTGAAACAGGGTGCGCATTGACTTTGTATATAGATTAAAAAATACTAGTAGCAACAACCATTACACAATAATACATTGGACTATTACAGGGTGACAACTAATCATTAAAGTCCTTTAAGAACTCCTTATTCACCACATGTCCTAAGTGGAATCTTTAAGTTAAAGCAAATTAATATAAATATTCTTCATAAAGCAAATAAATAAAATACATCAAATGCAATAAAACACAAAAAATAATACCAGTTTATGTCCACTGATAGTCTTCTCAAATTTCCCATCATATGCTCCCCAAATCTTGACTAATTTATCAGCAGCTGAAATTAAATAGAAATTTTTGTCTAAGACTATTTATTAAACATTAAAAACACCCACCCACCCACCAATATAATACATTTATAAAATATGTACGTGGTCTGATCAATAAGTATCCAGACTGTTACCATAGTAATGAAGCTAAAGCATACAGAGTGAGGCTGCTTGGCACAGATTGGCCTTAAACTTCGCTGTGCATGCACACTAAATTTTAACGTTCTAGCTTACTTCCATTGTTTACAGCTGTGCTTGGAAGTAATGTGTGTAGTGTGTGTTCATCACATTGACCACGACAGAGAAAGTTGAGCAGAGAATCTGCATCAAATTTTGCTAAAAGTTTGGCGGTACTTGCTCAGAGGCCTATGCAAAATTTTCATCATTCTTGACACAATCAAGGAGATTTTGTGTCTTTCTAGTCATCTGAAAGCAGTTTTGGCACAAACTTCGTAGACACACGTCTCATACCCAAATCTTCAGTAATGATGGACTGAACTGAACTGTAACTAATCTGCACATCCTCTGATAATTCACAGATGATGATTCAATGATTTCCCCTCACAGCTGCACACACATCTGTGATGTTTTTCTCAGTTCTGCTGGTTGCTGGTCTCCCAGAACGTTCATCACAATCGACATTTTTTTGGCCATCTTGGAAACCTCTGAACCACTCGTACACTTGTGTGTCGCTCATACACTCCTCTCCATACACTTCCTGCAACTTTGTGTAGGTCTCTGAGCAGGTATCGCCATGACAACTTTCTCTGTCATGGTCAATGCAACAATCACATGTTACATTACTTTGAAGAACTGTTGTAAACAGCGGAAGTGAGCTAGAACTTGAAAACTTAAAGCACATGCAGAACAGAGGTCAAGGTCAATCTGTGCCAAGCAGCTTCACGCTGCGGGCTTTAGCTTTGTTACTATGGCAACAGTCTAGATAATTATTGATCAGACCTTGTATAATACAAGAGACAAAGATTTATAAAATTAACTTCATGCTACATTTGATTTCTAGAATATAAATCTTAAGTTTGGAGTGATCAGGCAAACAGAGTAGATAGGCTTTTATTTTTTCTATGGTAATCTTAAAGAATCAATCATCAATCAATGAAGAATTTAGGGAAGAAAACTTACACGAACTAGCTAACCATTCTCCATTCGGACTGAACTTGACTGAAGAAACTGCTTTGGTGTGACCAGCAAGAGTAAATTTTAGTGTATAATTAGGTTTCTACAAGAAAATGTAATTAGAAAGAATTTATTATAATTATGATTAGAAATCTTTCACAAACCAATTTCATCACAGTAAGAAAAAGAAGAATTTAACATCAGTTTAATAAAATGTTATTAGCTCATTATATTAAAGAACATGAAAACAAAATCTCCCAACAAGGTTTTCATAATGAAACAAAACCTATTTTCTGCCAAACTGAAATAGTGAGATTGAAAGAAATTGGGGCTGCATTGTTTTGATAAGAAATAATTCTAACACTTCATTTGTAGAAATTAGTATATATAAAATAGAATACAGCAGTAAGTGTAACAGAATGAACACATCTGGCTTAGTTTAATGCTCTCGATAAAGACATTAATGTCAGAATGCCCTCTCCTCTGTTTATGTTAGCACAGACTGGGAGGTTCTAAATAGGAGGGAAAAAAAGCTATTCTTTTACTTGTTTCAGTCATCAGACTGCAGCTTTGCTGGGGCACTGCCTTGAAGAATTTTAGTTGAATGAATTGATACCCAAGTACTATTTTAATTTTAAGTCTGGTACTTATTTTATTGGTTACTTTTTTGTCAAACCACTAAGTTATGAGGGATGTAAATACAGGCTCTAAGATGTATGCACACACACGTCAGGTTTTTCTCAATTTCTGTCTACCAAATCCACTCACAAGGCTTTGGTCAGCCCAAGGTTATAGTAGAAGACACCTGCCCAAGGTGCCGTACAGTGGCACTGAACCCAGAACCATGTGGTTGAGAAGCAAGCTTTTCACTACACAACCTCACCTGTGCCTATTGGATATTACACTATTTTTTCTTTTTCAAAGTTAGCCAATTTTAAATGGAGAATGTTATTTTAATTAGGTTCAGTGCAGATACAGCTGTGTGATTAAGAAGTTCATTTCCCAACCACATGGTTTCAGGTTCAGCCCCACTATGTGGCACTTTAGACAAGTGTCTTCTACTATAACCCTGAGCTAACAAGAGCCTTATAAATAGATCTGGTAAGCAGAAACTAAAGGAAACCTGTTGTGTGCATATGCATGTGTGTGCATGTGTTCGTGTAAGTTCATAGTTCCCTTCATCTTCCTATATGTTCACTGATTGTAAACAATGGCTCACTGTCCATATGGTTGGTGTCATTTGCTTGCGATCCACTGCAAGCAAATGTTGTGTGACCTCTATAAACAAAAGATTCATTCAAACTGTGGTATCTGTTTCCAGTTCTCTGCATAGCTATGTCTGGACTGTCTTGTTTGCTGAACTAGAAGATTATTATCATCATCATCATCATCGTTTAACGTCCGCTTTCCATGCTAGCATGGGTTGGACGATTTGACTGAGGACTGGTGCAACCGGATGGCTACACCAGGCTCCAATCTAATTTGGCAGAGTTTCTACAGCTGGATGCCCTTCCTAACGCCAACCACTCAGAGAGTGTAGTGGGTGCTTTTACGTGTCACCCGCACGAAAACGGCCACACTCGAAATGGTGTCTTTTATGTGCCACCCGCACAAGAGCCAGTCCAGGGGCACTGGCAACGATCTTGCTCGAAAA
>NC_068982.1:162919034-162925811 GCF_001194135.2 Octopus bimaculoides
AAGAGCTCTCTAAACTTGGCCCAGGCTATTCTTATTCTAGCAGTTACACTTTCAGCGCACCCACCCCCACTACTAACTTGGTCACCCAGATAGCGGAAGCTATCAACTACCTCTAGTTTTTCTCCCTGGGATGAGATAGAAGTTGTTTCCTGTTTGTTCACAGTGTTTATTGCACCTGAACATCTGCCATATACAAAGACTAACTTTGTAGTTAATCTGCCTTTGATATTGCTGGACCTCTTATGTGTCCATAGCTTGCACCGGGTACATCTTATAGAGTTACTACCTACTCCTTTACTGCATACTGAGCAGGGCCATCTACTTGAAGGGGTTTGTGTTTTATTTGGAAACAGGTAGGGATTGATTTGTAGGAAGAGATTGATTTTAGGAAGGGCATCTGACCATAGAAAACTCTGTCCCATACAAGCATAGAACAGATGATATTAGAACAATGATGATGATGAGTATGTATTCATCATCATCATCATCATTGATGAATATGTATAATGCACACCTCTAATTTTGGGCTATGAAATCCCAGAAAATCTCTCAGTATATATTTACTGACATTTCTTTAGTGTTAAGATGTATAGAAAAGAAGTGCTTAACCAGATTTATTATAACTGCTGTCTAAAATCCATTGTAAAAGTTCATACATCCTAAATGAAGCAAAAATCAAATTTAAAAGTGACTTCTGAACTTTTGTAATGGAGGCTTAATCCTTTTACGTTTAATCTGGCCATATATAGCCCAAATATTGTATCTGTCTTATGTTAAAACTGACCAAATCCCATCTCTCACACCTACTCTACAATGTTTTTCTAAAAATATACAAACAGCTTGCTTACCAACCACATGGTTCTGGGTTCAGTCCCACTGCGTGGCATCTTGGGCAAGTGTCTTCTACTATAGCCTCGGGCCAACCAAAGCCTTGTGAGTGGATTTGGTAGACGGAAACTGAAAGAAGCCCGTCGTATATATGTATATGTATATATATGTGTGTTTGTCCCCCCAACATTGCTTGACAACTGATGCTGGTGTGTTTACGTCACCATAACTTAGCGGTTCGGCAAAAGAGACCAATAGAATAAGTACTAGGCTTACAAAGAATAAGTCCTAGGGTCGATTTGCTCGACTAAAGGCGGTGCTCCAGCATGGCCGCAATCAAATTACTGAAACAAGTAAGAAGAGTACATCATTGAAATCTTGAAGCTACAAAATAATGTGTGATTCATTCAAAACAATGCAAATAAAAACAATACACATGACAAAGAAATCTGAATGCTAAAGGGTAAAAAGTATACCAGCTGTAAAATCATCAACATTAAGTAAAACTTTATTATTTTTCAAAAGTGCTTTTTGCATCAGAATCTTAAAAAACAAACAAACAAAAGACCACCTATTATTTAATTTCAGTGGACATAAATTATGTTGGCATTATAAGTATCTTTCCCTTGGACTAATGTATCCAAGGTCCTAGTGTCACACAAAGTTCCACAATTTCATGTTGATAATCCCTGCTCTTATCTATAGAAAATTTACTCTTATAAAAGACTGCTGTCAAATGGTATTAAAGATATTATATCTCAAAAGAGAAAAGTTGTTTTTATTGTGACCATCGTTCAGTTACCATATCATTCTTCCCGTGGACAGGTTAGAAAGTCTTGCTGCTTTGATGGGATGTCAAATCCATGTACTGTATCCTATATAGCCTATTCCACAGATCAGAAGTATGGTACAAAAAAGGATAATAGTTTGAAACCAGAATCAGCAAACTTAGTAGTGCAAACTGGAAACAACAATGCTATCATTAGAAGAAACGGATTTAAAACTTTTGGATCTTGTAGACTAAAGCAGACCTAAATTTGAGCCAAATGAAACAAGTAGAGCTGGGGCAAGGCAGGGACAATAAATCATCACTAGTCATTGCCTCTGTGAGGCCTAATGTTCAAAGATCATGTTTCACCATCTTATCCCATGTCTTCCTGGGTCTCCCCCTTCCACTGGTAGAGATTGGCACTTCTTCAAACAACTGTTCACATTCATCCAAGTCATGACCATACCAATGCAGCCGTTTCTCTTGCACACCACATCTGATGCCTATCGTACATGCACACTGACATTGCACATCCAGCAAAGCATACTAGTTTCATTTCTTTCAAGCTTACGCATATCCTTAGCAGTCACAGCTGTGTAGCATGGATGTTTGCACACAAACATCATACAGTCTGCCTTTCACTCTGAGGGAGAAGCTCTTTGTTATCAACAGAAGTAGTAACTCTCTGAACTTTACCCAGCCAATTCTTATTCTAGGACCATCTTGGAGTATCCACCTCCACAACTGATTTGGTCACATAGATTACAGAAGCTAATAACTACTTCTAGCTTTCCCCTGCTTGGCATTTGATGGAGTCTATTTTCTGTACATTTATAGTGTTTATTGTACCTGTGCACCTTCCACACACAAACACTATTTTCCCTGTTAACCTTCCTTTGATATTGCTGCACCTCTTATGTGTCCCTAGCTTACACTGAGTACATCTTATGGAGTTTCTATCTCCACCTTTTCTACAGACCGAGCAGGGCCATCTACCTGAAGGCTATATATATATATATATATATATATATATATATATATATATATATGAACCTTGCAAGGGGCGTTATGCTCGTAATAATAAACACATTACACCGGTAATAATAAACAGTAGTTTGATTATTGTTCTTCTCCTTTTACACATCTTTTTATGATTTTATAAGTTTTTTCTTCTCTCTCTCTCTTATGCCAGACATATTTGGTTTTGAGGGAAACATGGAATTAGCCAGACTTCCTTAATATGATGCTTTATTTTGTCCTCTGCAATCCTATGAGACATACAAAGTTGTTGATAATTTATATAGTGGGGTGGAACGTATATATCTGAAGCTATATATTGCAGAACACTGAGGTGAAGTTCATGGTTGCATCAAGCTCCTACTACTGTTATGCAATTATTTCAGCATCTTGATGAAATATATGTCCTATAAGGCTTTGAATACCACACCTGCTTTCTGCCTGTTATTATTATTTACACACACACACACACACAAATAATACACAATGTTATTTATTATTCTGAAGTCTCTTGTAAACTGTAGAGGCTACACTCATATAAGGAATGATAAACATTGTCGAACATTTCGCTACTGTATTTATTCTGAGATGTTCTGTGTTTCTTT
Source organism: Octopus bimaculoides (assembly GCF_001194135.2). Classification (NCBI taxonomy): domain Eukaryota; kingdom Metazoa; phylum Mollusca; class Cephalopoda; order Octopoda; family Octopodidae; genus Octopus; species Octopus bimaculoides. Next base: position 162,922,254 of record NC_068982.1, read on the forward strand.
CAATTACTTTAAAAATAACAAAGAATTTAGTAAAATAACTTAGTTATCATTTAGCTAGTGTTAGGAACATAAATTGTGACTAAGGTTTGGTGGAAGATTTAAATTCAAAACAAATGAAAACAAAACATTTGTACTCAGAGCCAGAACCGGTTTCAGCCGGGTTAGTAACAAAAGGGTTAAATGCCAGAAACTGAAGAATACACTATAACTACGAGGTGTGATTCATTTCCCCTGAACAGATAACTCTTTATAAATCACATATACACTTTAAATTACGTAACTCTGAAAACCACCTTTTTCTGCAGATTTCCCTCTAACAACTAACCTAGTTAATCTAAGAGAACCCAAAATGTTTGTGGACATTGTACTGCAATCTCTGTTTAACTAACACAAAGTTTCAATTCATTTGAAAAACACTTTCAGAAAGAAGTGATGAAGAACGCTTACCATGGGTTGTGATTGTGATTTTGTGCCAGTTCCGCCAGTTGCTGAAGTTGGTGGAGGTGCTGTTGATGACAGACTAGAATTATTCTGAGACACAGGCTTCTGGTCTCCACCATCACCATGTTTGCCCTCTTCACTTGGCATTCTCACCTGCAGATAAATCAGGTATAAAAAAATGAAATCATTCAAATAACAAGAGTAATCATAATTTTTCAGACTATTTTACTTTATGTTTAGAGATGTAAAGTTTAAGAAATACACTAAGTTTTAACCAGTTTTGATCTCTAATTTTCCTCAGGCATCTATTTTCTGAATGTCTACATACTATCAGACTGGATTCAAACTAAAACTTTTAAATTCTAAATTAAGGATTACTTCATATGTATGTGCTATTGAAATCTAAACATTTAACTCTTTTGTTACCATATTTCTTTTGGAATACACTATAAATAAAATCACTGTCCTTTTTAAACTGGTGTATGGAATATAAAGTAACATAAAATTTTGGAGTAAAGTTTTCATTTAGATCCCTTTAAAATAGGAAGCTTATTTCATAGAGCCAGGGCAATTTCAGGCAAGTTGGTATAAAAAGGGTTAACGAAAAAAATTATGGTTGAATGTTTCATTGGGAAGAATATGTGATAAATACACAAGTTTCCATCAGCTGTTGAGTATAAGATGAAATATTAAATTGATAATAAAACCAACTTTAAAAATTACTTTAGATATTATTAAACCTTAGAATATTGTTTCTTCTTCAAAATTTCTTTTTCAAAAATATTTGGGGAAAACAAAAATATTTTAGTCAAGAGAGCTGGATTGGGCTCAAATACATGGAGCATTAGAATAATCTCAGTAGAAATAAAAATGCAGTGACAAAAATAGCCAATGTCTAATATTATTTCCATTTTTCTAGCATGTACAGAAGACAAGTAAAGTTGTCATTCTCAACACCCTCTCATATCTGCTTTTGATGCCTCCACTTGTTGCCCCACACACTATAGACACTTTTGTGTACCTCCATTTCTGCAACATCACTCTCTTCATCCCCTCCAGTCTCACACCCTGCACATCATTTTCCTACCTTCTGATCAATCTACATATATATGTGATATTGCTGCTCTCCACAGCTCCTGTGTTGCTGCTTGTCACCCCCCTCTTTCCTGAGCCACTTATATCTCTCTATAGTTACCATCCACCACAGCTATGCATTTTTAATCACTTACTACATCCACCACTAGTTCAATCTCTAACCATCTGTCACTCTCCTCTCACACTTTTATGAAATTACCCTCTCTTTCTAACTGATCCAATATCTGTATTCTTTTCATAAGCAACATCTTTTACGTTAAGAGTACATTCTGGCACCCTGTCACCACCATCTTTATCTCCCTTCCAGTTACTCTTACCCATCCTTACAGAATGTAGAGTAGCCATGTAACTCCTCAATAGCAAGACACCTATGTCTGTCCTTGTACCACTTAGCTCTCAACACCTGGCATAAAGTCACCTCCTCCTACTCAGTCGAAGAAGCTTTTTCCTTTGTCTTGCAAGTTACCTGATGACCTCACTAATACCAGTGTTACAGGGAAAAAAAAGTGGTTGGTATTAGCCAGCAAAGCCATGCCAAAGCTGACATTTGGGCCTGATGAAACTCTGACTCACTGAACACTGTCAAACTGTTCAACTCACGCCAGCATGAAAAACAAACGTTAAATGATGATGATGATGCATCATATCTATTCTTAATTTCTGGAGCAGGTGGACATTTATATATGTAACAACTTATACACATATGTATATACACACACATAAGTAGCCCTGCATGGCATGTATTATTGAGTGAGAGTGAGAGAGACAGACAAGTTTTGTCACAAGCTGCTTGCAATTTGGATACCGATTTCATTTGCTTTATTTGATTACCTCAAGTTTTATCAATACTTTAATCTCTGTATAATCTATGTTGTACCTGAGTTCAATGACTTACAAGAAGTAACTACTACTCATTTTACAGCTGCCTTTCAAAACAAATAATTTATCAGTTTATACTCTTTTCATTCTATAGCATTTTCTTTAAATGTTCCACATCAATGCACAAGTGTCACAGTTATTCAATATACACACACTTGCTATAATTTAGTTCACACACACACATTAAATTTGTTGTGAATAAAAATCCTTAATTAAACAACTAAACTGTTTTTTATTTTGGTATGATTAAAGTCTACACGTGGGACAATATTGCAAAGAATCTACATGTATAAAATGAAATCCACAAGGACCTAAGATTTAATTCCTAAACACATATCTTTAAATTATAGATATATACTAGGTTTTTTTAAATATTTGTTTAAAATCAATTGTTGTCACTTGGCCCAGGTCAACTCTGATTGATCATAACTATGATAAACAGCATCACATTCTTCATTCAGTATATCCAGGACTACAAACAATCCACACAGTGGAATATATTTTATACCATGAAGATGAGAAGTCTAACATTTTGGATGCTTTTTCTCTCTCTGAAGAGTAAACACTTGAAATATTAGACTTTTTCCTCACGCCATATAACATATTCCATTTATATTACTTTTTGTTCATGAGAATATCACTAGTTTCCAAGGACTCTGTTTTATTATAATCTGGTCTACATTTTCAATGTGTCCTTTTTTTAAGGTGATACAGTGTAGCTTGAGGGAGATTTATTTGCTGAAACAAGTAAAAGTGTAACCTTACAGAAACTATACCAGCTAAACCGTCTCTAAATGCATTAAAAACACTAACATAAATCTGAACACTATTTCAGAAAATTATCCCCGTTTTCTTTGAGCATATAAAAGACAAATTTAGCTGAACCAAAATGAATAAGACAACCAAAGGTAAATTTGTCTCCTCACTTCTCCATGATTACATTTGAGAAAAGACTCATACACATCAACAGAAATTTAAAATATCTAGGTCAAATTGAAAGAGGATCATGGAAAAATGGTACATGACATGAAATTAACGAAACTCGACATAAAAATGTTTTTATATATCTTCACGATATATTTACGCACCACACAGTTAAAAAGAAGAAATTCGAATTAGTCATTACTCATTTTGTCCCACTTA
>NC_068982.1:162926545-162928214 GCF_001194135.2 Octopus bimaculoides
CAATCAACATTAATGAGATTTGTCGGTGTTTCCGAACACCCCTTCAAGTCTCACACCTAATAGGAAAGAGAAACGGTTCGAAAATGGAGACTAAAGCAAAATAAAACAGAAAACCTGAAAGTTTTCGAAAAAAATTTCTATGGTATGAAACACAGAAATATTCTAATAATAATAATAATAATAATAATAATAATAATAATAATAATAATAAAAATAAAACGAAGGAAAATATGTATTCTTTTCCTTTGAAAGAAATCTATCCTTTTCCTTTAGCACTTTAAGAGAGCTTTTCAAAACATCCAGAGATTTGAACTCGGAATGCATGGATGAGGCATTTTGACTGGTATTCTCTGACTCCACTATCTGTAAAACCTATAACAAAACTTGTACCATTTTATTTTTACTTTTAGTCACAAATAGATAGACCAGATCAAAAACTAAGATGGGATTTTTAATAGACTGGATAATAACACTGAAGACTTTCACTAGAAGTGTATAGAATGAGGACTGAAACTTCATGAGCGCACATTTTTAAACCACATATTTCAATACTCACTGACAACAAATATTAGATCGATGATTATTATAACACAACCCAACTACGCATTTACAGTGTCATATTCTGTACAATACCTCGAGATCGAGACTATTTGTTATTAGTAGCAGAAACAAAGTAAGAAGACAATGACATATATATATATATATATATAACATTATATTTATGTGTGTGTGTGTGTGTATAAGTTGGTCTCAAACGGTCATATTTACACAGCTGAACTAATGGCAAAATAGATGAAAAAAATAAGAGCCCAAACAACATTCAAGATATCAAAACAAATTTTTACATCCAACTTATAAAACTAGTATTCTCAGTCGTTTTCATGACCGAAATTAAAAGTGTTTACCGTTATTTATATCCAAATGAATATAATTGTTGAGGCTATTTACTATAACGCTAATCTAACACATGCTCTTATTTTCGTGCTCCATGTTTTATTAAGATACGTAATTGGGCTTACAAATGTAACTTTAAATATTATATTCCGGTGAAGTTCGTTTACAGAATAGCGAAGACAAGACTGAGTGCCTACGCCGTGGATTTGGGATTTTCGCATGTAAAGTTGGCCATGTGTTATTTTAGAAGAGGCAGAGAGAGAATAGAGTAGGTGGAAGTCTGATAGGAAGATGCAGTGATAATTTAACAAGAACTAGCAGATGAGAAACGGATACATAATTACGACTAAATTACAATAAAATGGTAAATTGTTAGAATAAGAATATAAAAGGAACTTGCTAAAAACCAGGCTAGCTTTTCAGTTCGGAACGGAACTTAAGAAATACTTATGATTTAAAATAAAAATAGAATAATTCTTACTATAGCTAAATAGAACAAAACAAAATAACAACGCGTATAAAATTATAAATCAATCATAGAGAAATCGCGGCTTGTAGTGCTATCTGAATAGCATGCCTAACAAAATTTCTTTTACTGCGACCCGCCTAATCATTTGCCATGTCTTATGCGGCCCGCTTCTCGAGGTTGCCCTTATCTGTTATAAATGTATCATTTATGAGTGCGTGTAAACAATGGTTCGGTATTAGTAGACGACATTGTGTGTGTGTGTATATATATATATATATATATATATATATATATATATATATATAT